>NC_050452.1:72203871-72371371 GCF_903995425.1 Onychomys torridus | reverse complement strand
ACACTGCAAAGTGGTTTCTTGGAATGCACGGGGTGGGCCCTCCTGGGCCTGACCTACCTTACAAATTGTGCCCTATGCTTCACTATCGCCAAGGAGGCGTGCTGGAATATTCCAGGAAAAAGAGTGAACTAAAGCCTGACTCACAGCGGGCACAGTTAACATTCTGAGTGAGGAGTTCCTGGTGCATCCATACTGGGACTTAGGGTCTAGTGCCAACAGCCTGGGATTCCGGGTTCTTACAGCATGTGACGGCTTTGCAGGGCCCCTGCAACTGAACAGTCCTTCTGTTGCTTTTGTTCAGAGGCTTTCCTAATCTCATACTGTAGAAGAGCAAATGTACAATTATAACCAGAGAAAACACCACGGAAGCGGGAAGAGGGCAGATCACAAGAACACATCTGTTAAAAGACGGAAAAAAACAACACCAACTTGCAATGCCAATTCTTAGACCCTTATTTCCCACTTTTTTTCCTAGCACAGCCTGAGGTTTAAGGGAATTTACCCCTCATTTTTAATATTCATGGAGACTATTCAAGGGGAAACCGTGGCAATATGACAGAAGGAAGGCCCTGGCCAGAGGTGTTGCTACAAGCAGCTGCCTTGTAAAGTTAACTTGCTTTGACAAGTTCCAGATGTGACTCACATGACCAGAAACTCTGAGATTGTGAAGCCTAACACCGTCCTAGAGATGTAATCTCTGTGAGAGAGAAGAGAGTCTAGACAACCGTTGTCTCTTTCTAGGTCCGAAAACCAGAATGTATTTTGGATTCTAACTTTAGTTTTAAGGCTGACATTTGAGGTGTTCTCTTTATACACTGTCTCTAAGAAGGCACTCATGGCTCTCACTTGTGGGCCTGTTTTCTCCTCTAGCTTTGGTCCCCAGGTACAGCTCCCTTCTTAGCTATGACTACAAGAAGTTATCATATTCTTGAAGTGTGTAGCTTGGGCTGGAGGGATGGCTCAGTGGGTAAAGTCCTTGTCCTGCGAGAGGGAGAACCTGAACTGGATCCCAAGGACCCACATTCAAAAAGAGGGGGCTTGTGTTGGGAGTTTGTGATCCCCATACAAGGAAGGCAGAGAGGAAGGTGGATCCAGTGGGCCCGGCCTAATTGGTGAGTTCGAGGTCAGTGAAAGGCCCTGTCTCACCAAAACAAAGTGTAGACAGTACTAGAGAAATGATGAACCCTGAGGATGGCCTCCAGGCTCCAGCCTCCACCCACACGCACACTAATGTGAACCCTCCCACACACATATGTGCAGACACTCACATACAAAGTACTTAACTCAAGTTCCAGAAGACCCTGACCCCTCACTGGCTCCCTTGTATACAGCAGTTTCTCTGAGCTCGAAGTCATTGTTTTGGAGGAATAGTCACATGCAGGTATTTCTAGCAGTGAAAGTCTAATCATGGCTTTGTAGTATGCAGAGCAGCTTCTGGTTTTGTAAAGGGGCATCACAATCTCAGATCATGTGACATTCCAATTTCCACTTGACCAGAGGGATGAGAATGTATTAGAAGGTATCAGCAACAGGGCTAGAGAGACAGCTCCGTGAGAAATAGCACTGTTGTTCTTACGGAAGGCCAGGGTTTGATCCCCAGCACTTATACAGCCGCTCACAACCATCTGTAACTCCTGTTCTGGGGTTTTGACTCCCTCTTCTGGCCTCCAGGGGCACTGAACTGCATGTGGCATGGGGGACAAAGACATACATTCAGACAAAACACTCACACACATAAAGTAACTGTCACCGAAGAACAGCAACAGTGTAGGATTTGAATTGTTAAGGTTTAGCATCACTGGCTTTAGCATTGACTTCCAGCTACACAGGCAGCAGCAAGGGAAAGCCCAGTGCATCTTTGCCTCGGCTTCCGACAGACAGAGGCACTGAATCCAGGCAGCCTGGTGCTCGCTGTAATTCCAGCACTTGGGACGACTGAGAGCACAGGAGGATGGGGAAGTCAAGGTTAGCCTCAGCTACGTGGCAAGCCTGAGTCACAGGAGAGCGAGCCCATGTGCTAGTTACTTGCTTTAACAGAACATTATGACCAAGGCCACTATGGGAGGGAGGGGCTACTTTACAGTTCCGGTGTGTTAAGAGTCCATCACCGCACAGTGCAGGGCAGCAAGCACCAGGCATGGCAGCAGCAATAGCTGGGAGCTCACTTCCTAAATCCCAAGCAGTAAACAGAGAGTAAACTGGGAAGGGCAGGTAGCTTTGAAACCTCAAAGCACATCTTCTAAACCTACCCATACAGTTCTACCAATGGGGGACAGAATATTCAAAGTATTCTGCGCCTATGGGGACATTCTCATGCAAACCACCACACTGTCTCAAAAAAAAAAAAAAAAAAGTACAGAAAGAAGAGGGGAAAGAGGGAAAGGAAAGAAGAGAAGAGAGAGAGAGAGGAAGGAAGGAAGGAAGGAAGGAAGGAAGGAAGGAAGGAAAGAAGGAAAGAAGGAAATGACCAACTTTCAGAAAACACTAATCACAATTCTGTATTAAAATGCTAAAGTAAAAATAAAAATTTGTGCCGGGCAGCGGTGGCGCACGCCTTTAATCCCAGCACTCGGGAGGAAGAGCCAGGCAGATCTCTGTGAGTTCGAGGCCAGCCTGGGCTACCAAGTGAGTTCCAGGAAAGGTGCAAAGCTACACAGAGAAACCCTGTCTTGAAAAACCAATCAATCAATAAACAAATAAATAAAAATAAAAATTTGTGACCTTTCTCCACATTGACTGACTTAATGCATGGCAATAATATGACTACACTCCTTTGTGATATTCATTTACTATGTATGCCTTTACACACACAAACACACCTGCATGTCCTGTGCACGTGGACTATATAGCATGAAAACTGCAATCGTGATATTTCAAGAGCTAGCAAAAATTCCATGAAAGGCCAGAAAGTAAGACTGGGGGGATGATAGCTCGGTTAATAAAGTACCTGGGGGGGTTGAATGAGAACGGCCCCACAGACTCATGTATTTATACAGTCCAGTTGGTGAACAGAAGGATTAGAAGGGTGGCCTTATTGGAGCAGGTGCGGCCTTGTTGGAGGAAGTGTGTCTCTGGGGGTAGGCTTTGAGGTTTCACATGCCAAGCCCAGTCTCTCTCTCCCTGTCTCTCTGCCTGCCTGCCTGCCTGCCTGTAGGTCAGGATGTAAAGCTCTCAGCTACTGTTCCAGCACCACACTCCCCGCCATGATAATAATCGACTAAGCCTCTGAAACTGTAAGCAAGCCCCCAATAAATTCTTTTATAAGAATTGCCTTGGTCATGGTGTCTCTTCATAGCAATGGAAACCTAAGGCAGTAATTGGCTTACAAGCATGAGGGCCTGAATTTAATTACCATAACACATATTTTAAAAAGAAAAAGTCAGGCAGGGTGTCACATGTTTATAATCCAGCTTCTGGGGGAACGGCCTGGCAAATCCCTGGGGCTCAGTGGCCAACCACTCTTGCCTAATTGACAAGCCCAAGGCCAATGACAGACCTTGTCCCAAAAACAAAGTTGGTGGCACCCGAGGAAGGCCATCCTTAGATGTCTTCTGTCCTCCACGACCATGAGCATAAGTGTACCCACAGACAAGTATACCTGTGGACAAATTTCTAAATAGTCTTATTAAATAAAAAACAGGGAGCCAAATATAGGGGTGAAAGCCTTAGAGATCAGGGAAATAGTGAGAGCCACCAGCCAACCTTACCTCATCAACTCTGTAGCTACCAAATGCAAGCTACTTCCTGTCTAACCTGTGCCTTTATTGCCTTGCTTTTCTACCCTCTCCTTGACTCTTAGCCCAGCTACCCCACTTCCTTGTCGCTGCCAGTCTGTATAGACCTCCAGGTCCCTATGGTTGGTACTGGGATTAAAGGCGTGCGTCACCACACTTGTCTCTGTTCCCAAGTGATCGGATTAAGGGCATGTACTTTGTTTACTTAAAATGGCTGGCCTTTTCCCCCTCATCTCTAGGCAAGCTTTGTTTATCAAAGCACAAATAAAATATCACCACATTTCAGCACAAATAAAATATCAATACATATACCCCCCACAAAAGGCCAAATAGTAACTATGAATTTGATATTAAAGACCACCCAACTCTGTAACAAGCACTCAACTACTGAAGGGTAAAAATGTTCATAGGAAGTATGTACAAGAAATGTGTGTGGCTGTGTTTCAGCAAAACTTTATGGCCATTAAAAGCTGGATTTCAAAAGATTTTAATGCAACACAAAATATTATATAAAAATGCAATTTCCTCTGGGTTCTTCATCCAGAACAACTTCAAGGCTGCTGGCTAAGATGATCCAGCCTCACAGAATACTCCAGTCAGGACTTGACCATAACCCTAAATTTTCTCAAGGTCCCCCAAAGATTACCAGCACCGCAGTCAATACAAAGTAGTCTAGAAAACTGTGCCCACATTCCCAAAAAATGGGTTATGGATATTTATTATCATTTAAGAGGGGCTGGTTACAAATTGTTACTGATAATGGTCATGAAAAAAGCTGAACAAAGGAGATTAGATTCAGGGATCTCATTCTAAAATGAAAAGGGGAACACAGAAATGACAGGACAAAGTGGTAGATTATTGAATCTACTTTAATCCAAAAGACAACTATTAATCTTACATATTTTACATTGGTATGAATTTTGGTTTATTGATACAAATTTAAAGTTACTGTACTGTATGTGTATTTCTACTCTTGTTTAAAGTATTATGTTTATGCAGCTCAATTAAAAATATAATGTATAATTAAGAAATACAGACTGATAATTAGTCATGTTTAATAGTCACCCATATCTAGCAAACTTATGGTCATGTTAGTCAGGTTTTCTAGGTATACAGAGATATATTTCAGATAGATAGGTAATCTTCAAACACTTCAATGATATGACATTTAAACGTTTTAATAACTTAGGCTTTTTAAGACAGTGAGATGCCCATTTACAGAAGTGGACCTTTCCTTTCTCCTGTTTGCATGAGCTCCTATTAATTTCTCAAAAACCCCGTTTGGACTTCAGTTCAGGAAAAGTTAGCCACTCCTCTCCCCTTCACGTATTTTGTTGTGCACACTCATTTACTCAACGCTTGAGAAGTGTGTCCTGAACATTTCCTAACATGTCAGTGACTGCTAAGGACTCTTACCATCACGGTCCTCTCGGTGAACAGAGTTACACAAGCCAGGCATTCAATGCACATCTGTCGATTCACCGATCTGTGAGATAGCTGTCGATACACTTGCCATCATCATTGTACGAATGAGGAAACAGAGTTCTACTGTGGGATAATCCCCTTGTACACTGTAAAGATTTGTCACTCAAACTGGTTTAATAAAACACTGATTGGCCAGTAGCTGGGCAGGAGGTTAGGTGGGAAAGCCAAACTCAGAATGCTGGGAAGAGGAAGGGCAGAGTCAGGAGTCACCAGCCAGATGCAGAGGAAGCAAGATGAGAATGTCGTACTGAGAAAAGGTACCAAGCCACATGGCTAAACTTAGATAAGAACTATGGGTTAATTTAAGTGTAAGAGCTAGTTAGTAATAAGTTTGAGCTACTGGCCAAGCATTTATAATTTATATTGAGCCTCCCAGTCAATTCTTTGGGAGGTGGCTGCTGGGTATTTGGGAGTTGCTGGCGGGACAGAAACTTCCCTTTGCAGAGTCCCAGGCAGGTAAGGTAACTTCCTCGGGGTTCAGAATACACATACAGTGGATTTTGTCCTCACCCTAGCAGAGCTAACCCACAACTATTTTGACTAAGCCCAGACGTTTAACAAGTGGATAAACATAGAGTTTGGTACTGTATGGCACAGCTCAGAGTGAATGGTAGCTATTTTTCCCTTCAGCTCACTCCCTCCTTCACTTCACAGGCTTTGGGACTTAAGGACTAGGGATGCAGCACAGGACTGCAGTTAATGTAGCACTGTGATAGAGCACTTGCCTCCAATGCAGGAAGCCCTGGTTAAGTCTTCACACTGCAGAAACACTGAAAATGAACAAATCAACAAGAAGAAGCCCCACTGGAATTAAATCCATGCCTATTCACTGTCATATGAACTTGCCAGGCAGTTTTAGTTTCTTCCGAGAGGACACATTTCTTTATTCATATGAATCAAATTTAACTTACCTCTGAGGCACCATTCTGTGGCTATATTGACAACTCATTTCCTGCAGCCCCTCTGACCTTTCCTAGGATCATAGAAAGGTTGACTGAGTGTCTTTTCTTCTTAAATCATGCTTTAATACAAAATATTTCTGCCTAACTTTCTGCCACAGGGTCTATCTTTTTGTTTTGAGACAGGGTTTCTCTTTGTAGCTTTGGAACCTGTCCTGGAACTCACTTTGTAAACCAGGTTGGCCTGCCTCTCCATCCCAAGTTCTGGGATTAAAGTGTGTGCCATCATTGCCAGGTGCCATAGGGTCTAAATCTGTGTCCTCAACTTTCATGTAGCACTGGCTACTCTTGGTCACTCCCCTGTGACTGTTAAAGTTCCTTCCTTGGTTTCTATGATTATTTTAATCTCTCAGGCCCACTCTCTCTCTCAGTCGCGTTAGCCCTCTCTCTCTCTGCTCAACCAAAAAATGCTGTAAGCTCTCAGAGCTCAGTTATCTATCTATATATGCTTAGATAATATCTGGCTCAACAGCTGTCCTTACGGAGATACAGAACTGTTCTAAGTCCTAAGAATAAGAGACCAAGGGATCAGCCCTAAATGGGAAATCTGTATCAACACCCTACTCCTTCACCAAGGCTCAGGGAATTTGCTGAAAGATGAAACGGTAAGAATGCAAGAGCTAGGCTGGTCTGGTGGAAGTGGGCTGTCACCCAAGAATGTAAGAGCTGCGGGTGGTGGAGAGTGTTGTGAAGTGCTCCCTTCTGGATATGGGCATCGTGCTCAGTAGCTGCAGTTACCCGGCACAAGACCAGCCAAAGAGCCAGCGCAGAGTGGGCGGGTAATTTCCAGACCCCACCCCTTGCTGAGGTCTCCGCAGTGGGAAGTTGCCAGGTCCAGAAGAATCCTTGAGGATGTAACCAGCGGTAGTAGCCCCATGCATGGTCGTCCCGCACCCATGCACATATAGACTCAGTTGGTTATTTTAAAAAGACGCGAAATTGGGATGGCTTTTGACTGCCGTGTTCACCACTGGTATCAGCTCAGCCCCTAAAGGCTGGCTTATATATCGTAGCTAAACGATCCACATACACTGACCGTCACTGCTCATCTCTACTATAAAAGCCACAAACAACCAGCAGTTACTCTTCTTGTTTTGAGTGGAGAAAAGTAAAAACGGACTCCACAAAGTGCTTTTTGACCCGGGGGGCGTCCAGGGTCTTGTACGGCCACAGCACGCACGTGTGGTGAGGCAGACGCGGAGGACGGACCCTCGGCTGGGCGTGTTCTCCCTCTAACCTTAGGTTCTCTCCAGGATTAGGCGAGCTTTAACTCGTGGACCCGCCCTTTCTGACCCGCGGACCGGGACACAGACCACACCTCTTCCGCAAGCGCCCCTCGGCCGAGCCCCGGCGCGGAGGGCTCCAGAGTGCGCATGAGCGATTCAAAGCAGCGCGGGAAGACTCGCGCAGGCGCGTTCGGGGGACTGGCTCGGTGGCCGCTCCCGGCGGCTGCGACCGTAGACGTCCTGACTTCCGTAAACCGTGAGTCTCTGACAGTTTGCTCCGCCGCTCTGGACTGTGAGGGGTCAGGAGCGAATGCTCGGTCGGGACTCAGGTTTTTGTCGCCCTGCGAGCATCCTTGGAGCTTTGCCGCGGGCTCCCGCGGCGGGAGGAGGAGGTGCGCCTGCGCACTGAGCTTCCCGTTGCCGTGGGGGAGTTCTCCGCGCCCGCCCATTCATTCATCCCTTCCTTGGCGGCACCGAGCCGCCCTGGGCCGCTTTGAGCGGGGCGGTGGGCCAGCCTCCTGGCGTGCAATCTCCTCCCGGGGCTTCTCGGGTCAAACCGCTGTCCCTCCCCAACAGCCGCCGGCCGGCGGGCGGGTCCCCAGGCCGGCCCCACCCCGGTCTGCAGGAGTTCCCGCTCAGCCCCGTGCCAGCGACGCCTCCCGGGCTGGGATTTGGACCCATGGTGTGGTTTTTGAGTGTTTGTGGTTTTAGTGCCTGGGAGGGCAGATGGTTCAGTGAGTGGCTTCGCCTGCCTCACAGTGTTCTGATTTCCACAGCTGCTGCGCTGCCCGGTGGACATGACTGTGTAGCTGACATTCTGCATCCCCGTTGTGTGTGGTGGGAGCCTCCTAGGGTACCCAGATGGAGGAGCCCATGGCGCTTTCTTCCCTGCCTGGCTGTGACAGGGGTCCCGCTGATGACTCATTGAAAAGATATGAGCAGAATGCGAAACTTTCAGGTATGTGTTTTCATACCCCAGGTGTGCAGTTCTGAAGATTCGTTAAAAACTAGGTGGAAAGAGAAGCTCCCTTCAAATTAAATTACAGTTTCAGAAATAAACAACAACCCCCCCCCCCACACACACACACAAACACCTGACTCTTAGGTCGTCCTGTGTCCATGTAGATTCATAACATCTATTTAGGGTTGAATTGCATTTTAAGAGGATTGAGCCAAGCAGTGGTGGCGCACACCTTTAATCCCAGGAGGCAGAGGCAGGCGGATCTCTGTGAGTTCAAGGCCAGCCTGATCTACAGAGCGATCAAAGAAAAAGAGACACTCCAGATTAACTTCAGGCTCTGTTGCAGCAGGGAGGAACAGTTTCCATGACCTGAACACCAAACAGCCGTATTTATTGATTGTTACACAAAAGGTTTTTTGGGGGGGAGGGGCAACGACAAGTTCCTCATACCAATGCCCTGATCTATTCTGTATGTTTCCTGAGGAAGCATCACACCCCTGCAACTTTAGTCCTTACTCTGTACTGTGTGCAGTACCCAGTAAAGCAGGACGCTCGGGGTGTGTCAGGACCTTACTGTGGCCAGAGCCTTGCAAAGACTACAAAGCTCCTTCCGAAAAAACGAAAAAAACGCTGTAGGTAACAGAAAACAATCACTGTTTCCTGCAATAATTTCTTTAAGGTCTAAGTACTTAAAGAAAACAACCTAGGCGGATCGCTGTGAGTTCAAGGCCAGCCTGGGCTACCAAGTGAGTTCCAAGAAAGGTGTAAAGCTACACAGAAACCCTGTCTCGAAAAAACAAAAACCAAAACAAAAAAAAAGAAAGAAAATAACTATTCATGCTGATGTTTACCCTAGATACAATGATCCTACTGTTTTTTCCTCCTCTACAGTTTGTATACTCCTAAAAGCTTTAATGTCACTTAAAAAGCATAATGTCACATATTTTTGGTTTGTTTTGTTTGTTTGAGACAAGGTTTCTCTGTGTAGCTTTGGAGACTTTCCTGGAACTCACTCTGTAGACTAGGCTGGCCTCAAACTCACAGAGATCTGCCTGCCTCTGCCTCCCAGTGCTGGGATTAAAGGTGTGCACCACCACTGCTTGGCTTGTATTTTTGATTTTTTTTTTTTTACTAAAACTAAACTCTTATTTATTGTCACAATGAGTACCTCTCTCAGTGTCCCTCTTCATGGTGATGAACACCACTGTTACTGTCAGACTTAAAAGCTTGAGTCTCCTGTACCCTTCCTTGTTGAAGTACCATTAACTTCCTTAACCTAAACTGTCTGCTTCCGATCCTCTGCAGATTTCCAATCCATTTTATATGCTTTAGATTGATCTTAAAATACTACTGTTGCCTGGTTTCCCCTGTCCTTTATTTATTTTTTAAAATAACTTGTTTTTCAGTCTGACTTTTTTTTTTTAATTAATAAACACACATAAAAGGCAATAGCATAGTCATATTCTTGTATCACTTAGCATTCTGTATTCATTTTGGCCTCTCATTCATGTTGTTCCATCGACTGGACTGTGTGAATGCATGAATCTGATCTGGTTCTAGAATTATTTTCAGAGGAATGCTCCTTTTCTGATATCTTAAAATGTGATGAGGGCTTGGGGATTTAGCCCAGTGGTAGAGCGCTCGCCTAGCAAGTGCAAGGCCCTGGGTTCGATCCTCAGCTCAAAAAAAAAAAGAAAATGTGATAAATTAGTGGGGTGATTTTTATTTCTGGTTTCAAAAGTTTTATAGCTGTCATGTAATCCAACTTAGGCCATTACAAATAGTGCCCATGATAACTTATAAAACATGCTGAAATTTTATCCATGAGTTCTTTACTGTGACTCCTAATAAAAGTGAAAGCCATGTCGGAAATACCACTTTAGGAAAGACTAGTACTGATGAGGTCCAGGCATACCATAAGTCAGATGAGAGAGATCATGAAGCAGTTATGTGCCTGGGCATTACCTTAACTCCTTATTGAAGTTTCAGTTTTTTTGGTGGGGGTTTTTGGACTTTTTGTCTATCTTTCCATATGTAGAACCAAAGAGGATCCAGCCTACAGTAGGGGTTTGTTAGTATTAAACGATATAAAATAAATCCCTAGGATAGCAGATGAATAGCAAAGCCCTTTGTTTAGTAGTATTGTTGAATTTTTGTAATAACAACAAATTATTCATGCTTATTGAAGAGAATTTAGGAAAATAAGAAAGCCTAAATTGAATTTTTCCAGTATTTAGTCCTTTAGTTGTGTGTGTGTATATGTATGTAGAGGCCAGAGGACAGCCTTGTGCATCATTCCTCAAGGACTACCAACCGTTCTGGTTTTAAGACAGGGTCTCCCTGGCTCACCACTTTGGCTAAGCGGCTTGCAGGTGTTCCCCAGAGATTGGCTTTTTGACATGGGTTTTGGGATCAGACTCAGGTCCTCATACTTTTCAAGGCAAGCATTTACCAACTGAGCCATCTTCCTGGGCCTAGGATACATATTCTAAAATTAAGTTGGGATCCTAGTCAACATATTTCTAATTTTGTTTCCCCCTCAGTGTTAGGAATAGGATTCAGAGTTTTGTGTTGTTAGGCAAGTACCTCACCTCTGAGCAACACACCCAACTCCTGTTTTATGTTTTGCTTAGTATATATTTTGAAAATTTCTTAGATACTTAACTACTCTACAGCTTGGTTTAAATTTCATTGTTTAATATGCTGTCATTTCTTTTTATTGAAGCTTTGAATCATTTTTAATTTTTCCCTATTAAGAAAAATGCTGCACTGCATAGATGCTGGGCATCAGTTGGATTAAATGATTGTTGTTTCAACAAAGTTGTTTTTTAAGTTGTATGTTCCAAGTTTAATGACAAAAAAAAAAAATGTATTTGATCAAAGAATGAAGTTTAAATTATATATGCGGAATGTTCCACACAGTGTTAAAGTTGAGGGTCTTATAGTATCCAACTGCATGCTCTACAGTGGGTACAGGATACCCAAGAGTATGCTCTACAGTGAGTACAGGATACCTGAGTGCATGCTCTACAGTGGATACAGGCACCATCTTGGTTGGTCTGTGACAGTTTATACCTTTTGTCACAACATAATTGCAAATGATCTCTTTTTATTTTTCAAAAATTTCCAGCTTGTATGAAATTATATGATCCCCTAAGTATAGGAAATTAAGTCAGTATATAAAAGCCCCAAAATGAACATGACATACTCCTATACTGTTACTCCATGGTGAGTTCGAAAACATCCCCAAGTGATGGATACTTAGTATCTATTATATGTAGCCACTTTTCTAGATGTTAGAGATAAATCAGTGATTAAAGCATAAATTAATGTTCTCAAGCTAACTGTAGCTGGAAGTGGTGGCACAGCCTTTCATGCACTTGGGGTGCAGAGGCAGGAGGATCTCTGATTTTGAGGCCAGCCTTGTCTACATAGCAAACTCCAGGACAGCTGGGACTGCATAGACCCTGTCTCAAGCTCCCCTCCAATGTAACTATTGTAGTTAGAATAGTAAGAATTATTGTAGTCATACATTTAGCATTTACTGTGTTTACTGTGTGACAAGCTTTGTGTAAAGTGTGTGTACACATTTATTTTAAGCTTCTAAATGCCCAAATGACATGGATACTATTACAACCTTTTTATCCCAACTTTTATTTTCTTCTGTAGATGATAAAACAACAGCTATTGTAAAATGAATAGAAAATCTCTTAATAAAAAAAAAGGAAAAAAAAAAACAGCTAGTGATGTAGCTCAGTAATCCTCCACACTACAATAATAATAATAATAATGATATTGATACCTATAGATAGGAAACTTAGATTCATAGAGATGAACTCTGCTCAAGACAGACATAACAGCGTGGTGTACAGTGGATCCAAGTTTCTAACTTAGGTTCCCCATCTCCAGTGTTGTGTTACGTTGCCTCCTGTATTGAAATTGTGTGGAATCTCCATCTCACCATGGTGAGGGCAGCTTGAGTAAGTTGTTGGTCTAAGTGGGTCATGGTAGAAGAACGAACACTGTACTGGCTCTCCTCAGGCTGTCGCCTCGGACTCTTGATATTCCCCTTCAGATCTGTTTTCTACTTGTCATTTTTCTATAGCATTCGCTTACTCTCTGCTTTGCCCTTTTGGGTTTCATTAACTCTTCTCACCCCAATCATTCATTCCTTTTTCAGTGTCTGTACACACAGCTCCTTCTTCAGCAAATGTTCTCTTTCATTTTTCCATATTAGAACACAACCCATCTAGGCTGGGCGGTGGTGGCACATGCCTCTGATCCCAGCAGTCAAGAGACAGAGGCAGGATCTCTGTGAGTTTGAGGTCATCCTGGTCTATAGGGTGAGTTCTAGGACAGGCAGAGCTACACAGAGAAACCCAGTCTCAGAAAAATAAAAAAAAAAAGACAAGAAAAGAGAGTCTCTTCTACTAGACTAAAATCCCTGAGGAAACCCAGCTGCACCAGCGTGTTCATTTTAAGAGTGTGCTTGTTGCAGAACATTGAAAAGGTAGTAATTCTGAGTGAGCGTATGTAGGCATCAGTGGTACCTCTGACTCTGAGCGAATGATGTAACTTCTCTAACTAGATACCTGTATCTGATTTTAGACAGGGTTTCACTCTTTACACTCTAGCTAGCTGCCTCAAACTTGCTCTATAGACCAGGCTGCCCTCAAACTCATGGAGATGCCTGCCTCTGCCTCCCAAGTGCTGGAATTAAAGTTGTGTGCCACCGTGCCTGGCAAGATATGCATTCTTACTGTGCCAACATCATAGTGCTGTTATGAAGATTGAGGGCCAGGCAGTGGCATGTGCCTGGAGTCTCAACATTCTGGAAGAAGTAGGAGACAGATTGCAAGCTTGAAACCAGCCTGAGCTACATAGCAAGACTGTCAGATGGGCAGCGCTTGCCTAGCGTGAGCCCTGAGTTCTGGCCACACCCCTGCAGAGAGAGAAAAAAAAAAAAAAACCATCTGAGAAAGCACTTTGAAAATGCCTTCAGCTTTGAGTATAAATAATTACCGAAACTAGTTCGTGCTTGGCTTCGATTCTACAATAGAGTCTGAAGATTCTTGTGTGGTTCTTCTTTGTATCAGTAGTTTATTAGGTTTTACATTACTGCTTCCACTTATTTTAGCTATGTATACTTTTGTGTTTAGTTAAAATTAGCAGTTTTTCTGGGGTCAAAAATAGAGGATGCCAGTAACTTTGGGAACCCATTAAACAAGTTTTTTTCCCCTCCATAAACTAGAGAACCTTAGAAGACTGTCTTCCTAAAGATAGACTGACCATTCTGAGCATAACACTTTCCCTACCTGTAAGATGTGTCTGATGAAGGAAATTGTTTTCAAGATTATTGCATTGTGCCCTTACTATGCCATCTAGTGATCACAGCATACATTGCATGTTCAATTTTTTCATTTTATATTTTGAGTGTTTTGAGACAGTCTGGCCTCAAATTCCCTATGTATTTGAGGCTGGCCTTGAACTCCTAATCCTCTTGCTTCCGTGTCCTAGGTGCTGGAAGTACCAGCGTGTACTAGGATATTCCGCTTATAGATTTTTTTATTTTTATTTTTAACTGTTCTCTTTCCCTTGCTGGCCTTAAGCTCCTGGAGCTCAAGTGGTCTTCCTGCCTTAGTGTCCTGAGTAGTTGGGACTACTGCATGCACCACCTTGACCTGCTTTGTCTTTTTTTCCTTTAAACTTAGCATTTTCATCTTAAAGGCCAAATATGTGCTAGCAATATATCTCTTAGTGTGTAGCTCCAATACAGTGGAAATTTGCCGTGTTTAATTTTGGGGTTCTCTTTTTATTTTTTACTGTTAGTTATTTTGCAACTTGCAACTTTTTAGCAACTCTGTGGGGTTTTAATGTTTATCATTCTGTGGTTAATTACTTGGTTTAAAATGTATTTCGTTGATCTATCTTTGAACCTAAGAAATTATAAGCTGGGCAGTGACGGCAAATTCCTGTAACAGTACTTGAGAGGCAGAGGTGGGAGAATCATAACCCTTGTCACAAGACCCTGCCCAAGTCGGGCAGTGGTGGTGCACGCCTTCAATCCCAGCACTCTGTAAGTTCCAGGCCAGCCTGGTCTACAGAGCAAGTCCTAGTACAGCCAGGGCTGTTACACAGAGAAACTCTGTCTTAGGGAGGCAGGGAGGGGCATTTACCCTATCCAAAACCTACATGAACAACAACAAAAACCTTAGCTACCTGTCATTACAGATTCTAACTGTAAATTCTTCCTTCCTTCATAGGCATTAAAAAAGATATTGAGAAGCTTTGTGAAGCTGTACCACAGCTTGTCAGTGTGTTCAAAATTAAGGACAAGATCGGAGAAGGTAATTTAAGGGTGTATTTTACTATTGTTAAACTGTTGAAACAATGATAATGTTGGTAACTGTGGTAACAGATTTTCTCCCCCTTGGAAAGAATGAAAGTAGTAACTATTTAGGATAAAACCAACAGTCATAACTTAATCTATTATTCCATTAAGATATTTATTAATCTTATAGCATTGTTTACCATAACATTTTTAAAGCCTAATATGAAAATCTGCTCAATTGCTTCCTAGGCACCTTTAGCTCTGTTTATTTGGCCACAGCACAGTTGCAAGTAGGACTTGAAGAGAAAATTGCGCTGAAACACTTAATTCCAACAAGTCATCCTATAAGAATCGCAGCAGAACTACAGTGTCTGACCGTTGCGGGGTAGGCAATTCCAAGGCATTTCACCTGAATTGACTCTGTGGTTTATAATATTTACAGTAGTTTAACAAGAATAATGAGGCTGTGCTTTATTACAGTTTCCAGTCACCTGTACTTTGCCCCATACCTTTCAATGGTTAAATTTCCATTAATCCTTTTAGAGGGGATTTCTTCTGAGGTCCAGGATGGCCTCCTGTTCATATTCCATATCTTTTTTTTTTTAAAGATTTATTTCTTTATTATGTATATAATGTTCTGCCTGCATGTATCCCTGCACACCAGAAGAGGGCACCAGATCTCATTATAGATGGTTGTGAACCACCATGTGGTTGCTGGGAATTGAACTCAGGACCTCTGGAAGAGCAGTCAGTGCTCTTAACCTCTGAGCCATCTTCCTAGCCCCGTATGCCATATCTTTTTTTTTTTTTTTTTTTTTTTTTGAGCTGAGGATCCAACCCAGGGCCTTAGGCTTGCTAGGCAAGCACTCTACCACTGAGCTAAATCCCCAACCCTCCATATCTATTTGTAACCTTTCCTGGCAAATAGTCAGCTGTAGCTAGAATTTTCTCTTCGCAGTTAGAGTTTTCCTGCCTCTCCCACAGTCAGGACAAATCTCTCTCACCCGCCAGTCCCAGTCACTCAGACCCAACCAAGTAAACACACAGAGACTTATATTGTTTACAAACTGTATGGCTGTGGCAGGCTTCTTGCTATCTAGTTCTTCAATCTTAAATTAACCCATTTCTACTAATATCTTAAATTAACCCATTTCTGTTAATCTATAAGTTGCCACATGGCTTGTGGCTTACTGGTACCTTACATCTCACTTGTCACGGTGGTGGCTGGCAGTGTCTCTCCACCTCAGCCTTCCACTTCCCAGAATTCTCTTCTCTCCTTGTCCCACCTATACTCCCTGTCTGGCTACTGGCCAATCAGTGTTTTATTTATTAACCAATCAGAGCAACACATTTAACATACAGAACATCCCACAGTAGTCAGCCTTGGCTTATGACCTGGGTTTGTTCTTGGTGGGAAGAACTGTGTGCATCTTGAGTACTGATAGCCTTGTCTCCCACATGCTCACCTGCCTGGAGCTGTCCTGTCTTCTGCTTGCACCTCTGTGCTTTGCTCTGTGTTGGCCAGATTTCTTCAGTTATTTTCATGTGCCATTTTTACTTCCACACTGCTCTTTGACTACACATTCAGTTGATGTATAATGATCAAATCAGGTCCAGTAATAATTCTGTTTCCTTAAAGATGTATCTTTTTTTGTATTTCAAACCCCAGATGAAATTTGTAAATAAATTGCTCTGAACTCTAGTCAACCCTACTGTGCGGTAGAGCAGAGGCTTTATTGCTGTTAGCTAGATGTATTTTGATAAGCATTTTCGAACCTTCTTGTGTGCCTTGCCTACTGCTTCCTGCTTCTGTGAGATCCACTTTATTGGCTTCCATGTGTGACTAAGATAATGTGATAATTTTTGTTTTTCTATGTATTGCCCCATACCCAGATGTGTTCATACATCCCTAACTTTTAACCTGTCTTACCTAGCCAGAATAACCAGTCCAGCAAATTTCTCATCTGCTTATGTGTAAAAGGCACTACATCTATCTCCTCTGTTACTCAAACCAGCATGTAGATACCATCCTCAGTGTCTTCATTTCAGTCCTAAACTGACATCACCCAAATCTGTCATGCCTATAATCCCAACAATGCCAGCCAAGGCAGAAGTTATCTCCGTGAGTTTTTTTGACAGATTGAACTATAGTGTGAGATCCTGAGCTAAAGAAAGGTATCTTTTCTGCAAGTGCGTCCTCAGTCCCTTGCTTGGCTTCCCACCTTGAAAGGTGTGGTGGTTAATGCGTGGTCAGCTTGGCTTAGGATGCTTCCTTGTCTGGTTTTCCTGCTCTGTTGATAACTACATTGACTCCCCATGTTTTACAAAGGAGTCTAGAGTAGAGAGTAGGAGTACCTATCTGGAGGAAACTGCCTGGATTTGATCTTTCTGATTTAACACCTTTCATGACTTTGGGGAAGTTCTTGCCTCGTTTCTTCATTTGTAAATTGGGGTGGAGGATAACTTTTCCCCTGAGGGTGCCGTGAGACTGAGGTTTTGGGTTTTGGGGGGGCGGAGGTGGTTTTTTTAGCTGAGAAATTTTTCATACAATATATTCTGATCATGGTTTCCTTTTCCTCCAGTTCCTTCTAGGACCTTCCCATCCCCTCAACTCCAAACTTTCTCTCTATAGAAAGCAAGCAAACAGGCAAACAAACCAAAGAACAGACTTAAGGCCAGGGGTGGTGGTGCACACCTTTAATCTCAGGAGTTGGGAGGCAGAGCAGGAGGATCTCTGAGTGATCGTGTGAGAGCTGCAGAGTTAAGTGTTGCCAAAGATCTCTAAGTGGCGCTGGGCTTGCACTCTGTGTGTTTGACACAGAAAAAAACATCAGAAGTCTTAATCCACCCATAGCCGGTAGGCTAAAGGCAACTGAGTCATTCCCTTCCTTAACAAGCCTTACTGCAAATTGGAGTCCTTGTAAGATGGTATCCCAAAAGCAAATGGAAGTTAAGTTTGTAGATTTATAACTTTCAAAGCCAATTGAAATGTATATAATTATTGATATAAATTTGTCGTGCCCAATAGAATGAAAGATTAATTAACTGTGGTAGCTTTACTTTTGCTGCCAGGGTCTCCACTGAGCTAGCTGTAGTAACCAGTTATGAAATGGCAATCCCCGAAATAGTAGTAGCGGTGGTCGTCACTGTTATAACAGCAACAATGGCAGCAGCGATGTCAAATTCTCTTCTGGAGCGTGTGGGCATCCACTGGCATGGACACAACTCCAGGAACACGAACCGGCAAGACCCATTTTTCTTTATCCTAGCATGACTTAAGCTGGCAGCTCTGCAAAAGAACAACTAAGAACCATAAAGAAAAAACAGGCAGCTCACAAGGAACTAATGGTCTCATAATGGCTACATTCAAGCTCACGAATTTTAAGGTATCTTCACAGGGGGCTGAATGAATTTCAGGAGGCCAAAAAGTGTTGCACAGAGCCATTCCTGAGAAGTAGGTTCTGCTCCAGCTTGAATAGGATTGTGAGAATGAAAATGCTTAGCTGGCATGCTACTGTCAATAAATGGAGGTCAGTGATCTTCTATAGCAGGAGACTTAAAAGTTCTTATTAATAAAACTCAAACCCGAGGCCAGTTATTGGGGTGATTGCTAGAAGATCAGAGAAGCAGAACAAGCCACGGCTATCTCACCTTGCTAGTTCCTCAGGTGATCCTGTTTCCTCAGGCTGGAAGCTTCTGAGTCCTCATCCCAATGGCTCTCAGCTGAATTGTGCTGCTCCAAAGCCTGAATGCTAATCAACCAAATGCTTAACTAACTACATGCTTTTCTCCTCTAGTTCCTGGTCCTCACGCCTTATATACCTTTCTCTTCCTGCCCCCACTCCCTGGGATTAAAGGTTGTGTTTCTGGGATTAAAGGCGTGGGTCACCATGCTTAGCTGTTTCTAAAGTGGCCTTGAACTCACAGAGATCCACCTAGCTCTGCCTCCCAAGTGCTGGGATTAAAGGCGTGTACCACCACTGCCCAACTTCTGCTATAGCTTACTCTTCCCATTTTCTAGCTACCATTTTTGGCTTTGTTCTAGTTGCTGTCTGTTCTCTGACCCCAGATTTGTTTATTTTGGGGAACACACAATATTTCAGGGAACACAATACCCACCACAATCTTCAGTGTTATCCTTAATCTCGTAGGTGTCTGGGTGACACATTCTCAAACATACTTGAAAAAGCAGTTACCATACATTACTTTCTAGAAAATCCGACCACATGGGTGCAGTTCCTAGGCTTACGTTAATGCTTGCCAAAGCTGGCCGTATTGGGCTTTCAATCCCCATTGGCATTAGAAGGGGAGAGTTTTTCACAAAGGCCCAATAGGCCACAGGGTGCACTCAGTGCTCAGAAACCCAATGAGGAATCTCATTGTCCTGAGGAAAGACATAAGCAGAACCCCGGGCCCACACCAACACCAGATCGGCTCCCCTCCAAGTGTCAGTAGAAAGATCCTTCCATCGCTCCAGAGGGTGATTTGCAACAGGAGCCATCCAGTGCTTATCTGTAGTGGATATTCCAGCAGAATCCACTGATAAGAAATTTAGAATATATAATACAAGGGAAAGAATAGAATGTGGAGAGGAATGATGAGCCCCTAGTTTCCCCTTTTTGCTGTAGCAAAATATGTTTGTTTGTTTGTTTTTTAATAGTTCAAATTTTTCTTTTTTTTAAGATTAATTAATTTTTCTATTATCAGCTTGATCAATTCTTATCTTAATAGTGTAGTGTAATGTTTCATTGAGGGTTGCTCAGTAATTGAGTAAAACCAAATCTTATTATAAGCAACAGTCATCCTAGGGTCCCCCGTGCCATATATATAGCCTCCCTGGTTCTGTTGGGTTGCAGTCTGATTGTTCTTTGCTTTATATCTAGAATCCACTTATGAGTGAGTACATATCATGTTTGTCTTTCTGAGTCTGGGTTACCTCACTCAGGATGATTTTTTCTAGTTCCATCCATTTGCCTGCAAACCTCATGATGTCATTGTTTTCTCTGCTGAGTAGTACTCCATTGTGTATATGTACCACATCTTCTTAATCCATTCTTCAGTTGAGGGGCATCTAGGTTGTTTCCAGCTTCTGACTATTACAAAGAAAACTGCTATGAACATAGTTGAGCATGTATCTTTGTGGTATGATTGAGCATTCCTTGGGTACATGCCCAAGAGTGGTATGACTGGGTCTTGAGGTAGATCGAGTCCCAATTTTCTGAGAAACCCGCATACTGATTTCCACAGTGGTTGTACAAGTTTGCATTCCCACCAACAGTGGAGGAGTGTTCCCTTTGCTCTGCATCCTCTCCAGCATTGACTGTCATTAGTGTTTTTGATCTTAGCCATTTTGACAGGTATAAGGTGGTATCTCAGAGTCGTTTTGATTTGCATTTCTCTGATAATTAAGGCTGTTGAGCATTTCTTTAAATGTCTTTCAGCCATTTGTGATTCTTGTTTTGTGAATTCTCTGATTTTCTCTTTAGCCCATTTTGTAATTGTATTGTTTGGTATTTTGATGTCTAATCTCTTGAGTTCTTTATATACTGTGGAGATCAACCCCAATTAGGTGTGGGGTGGGTGAAGATCTTTTCCCATTCTGTAGGCTGTCTTTTTGTCTTATTGACCGTGTCTTTTGCCCTGCAAAAGCTTCTCAGTTTAAAGAGGTCCCATTTATTAATTGTGCTCAGTGTCTGTGCTGCTGGTGTTATATTTAGGAAGTGATCTCCGGTGCCAATGTGTTCAAGAGTACTTCCTACTTTCTCTTCTATTAAGTTTAGTGTAACAGGATTTATGTTGGGGTCTTTGATCCACTTGGACTTGAGTTTTGTGCATGGTGACAGATATGGATCTATTTGTAATCTTTTTTTTTTTTTGAGCTGAGGATTGAACCCGAACCCAGGGCCTTGCACTTGCTAGGCAAGCACTCTACCACTGAGCTAAATCCCCAACCCTATTTGTAATCTTTTACATATTGACATCCAGCACCATTTGTTGAAGATAGAAATTTTTATCTTTTTTTAATGTCAGTTAAATGCTTATATTCACTAATGTGATTTTTGTATTTTCTAATAGTAAGTACATGTACATTGCTAAAATAATTCATTTTTCAAAACATAAAGTTACAGTGCATCTGACCTTCCCTCTAAAGTTCACTGTGCCTTTCCCACCAGGGGGCAGGACAACGTCATGGGAGTTAAGTATTGCTTCAGGAAAAATGATCATGTGGTTATTGCCATGCCATATCTGGAACACGAGTCGTTTTTGGTAGGTTTTAATAGTTTGGTAACTTTAATTAGCTAAATGTTTAGTTGAATAGTTTTGTGACTTCATTCATAACTTTATTTTAGGACATTTTGAATTCTCTTTCCTTTCAAGAAGTACGCGAGTATATGTTTAATCTCTTCATAGCTTTGAAACGGATTCATCAGTTTGGTATTGTTCATCGTGATGTGAAGCCCAGCAACTTTTTATATAATAGACGCCTGAAAAAGTAAGTAGGAAGACTCCTAGAAAACACAGTTGAATTTGCACTGTGGAGTTACTCTTTGACATACAGTGTAAACAACCACAGTGTTCACGGTGTTTCTGTTCAAGTTTTTGTTGTGATTGGGAAGAGAAAATGCAATGAGGAAAATAAAATTATACTAATAACACAATGTACATCGTGAGATATGCACTCAGATGAAAAACTTAGAATCTGGCCCGTCTCAACCTTAGAGCCCTTGTCTCTAGGCTTCATATTCTTGTTTTAGTAAACGGACACTGGACAACATAGTCAGCTTTCTGTTTTAACACCCAAGTTGTTATATGTGTATTTTTGTTGATTAGATATGGAAGAGATGTTACAAGCTAAAAACAGTATTTATATTTTATGCCATACTTAGTATGATAAGGAATTCAGACGAATTCAGAAGCCCTTGTGTTTTCTGTCATGTCTTTAGATCTGTTTCATTAGGAAGTACCCATTGCAATGCCCTTTTCCATACCGAACGGCCGGAGATTCTGCTTCCGTCTCTTGTTCATCGTTCCTCCGCCTTGTCTCTGAGGCCCCAAGTAGAGAGACAGCACTTAGCTGACCGGCCACTTTAAGGATTCATCGCTCTCTGATTTTCAGTCTTAGCTATCAAGTCCTTGAGAATTTGTCTTTGTTTCTTTTTTTCTGGTTTCTTGCTGTTGACTATTATAAATTCTTTCTTAGATTATCTATCTATCTATCTATTATGTATGCAGTAATCTGCCTGCATGTATGACTGCAGGTCAGAAGAGGGCACCAGATCTCATTACAGATGGTTGTGAGCCACTGTGGTTGCTGGGAATTGAATGAACTCAGGACCACTTGAAGAGCAGTCAGTGCTCTTAACCTCTGAGCCATCTCTCCAGCACCCCCATCCCCTATTATACATTCTTAATTGCTCTGGAGTCAATTAGTTTCTGAATGTGGTTTGAGAGCGTTACAATGTTACTAATTAAGTCTCTATAGGAGGGTGACAATTCTTAATTTTGCTTCTTAGGTATGCCTTGGTGGACTTTGGTTTGGCCCAAGGAACCCATGACACAAAAATAGAGCTTCTCAAGTTTGTCCAGTCTGAGGCTCAGCAGGAAGGTTATTCACAAAACAAGTACCATGGAGTCACTGGACACAAGGGCTCACTGAGCCGCCCAGCACCTAAGAATCTGGATCAGCAGTGTGCCGCAAGAACTTCTGTCAAGAGACCCTACGTGAACGCACAGACTCACATTAAGCAAGGGAAAGATGGAAAGGTTCTACCTTTTACATTTTCAGATATGGATGTTTAGGAGTGCTCTCCATCAACCACAGGGGAGGATGCAATGCTAGGGTGGTACTTGAGATTAAAAAAACCTCTATTACATGTTTCAGGTGGTTAGTTTTTTCACTAAGATTGTACTCTATTTCAAACCAAAATACCCTACTTGACAAACTTAGTCTGCAGTTATAAATTACATTATATGATAAAATGGGAAGGAAATTCCCTGTATGTTAAAAATGCAGATGTCCTATCTCCTTTTTAAAGAAAGCATTATAGGGGAATTCTGAAGTGTCCATCTCCATCTTAGCCTCACAGGAAAATGAAGCCTCTGTAAGTGGCTGTAGAGACTGAAGTGTTGGGTGGGCTGTGGTGACGTTGTGTGTGTGTGTGTTACTAGTTGCCTAGACTATTCTCTCCTTTCACAGAGTGTTTTGGTGCCTGAGAATGGCTTGGAGTGGGTGTTTTGTCACATGTCACTTAACTCTTTAAAAGCTGTGGCAGAGTACAGCTGGCAGAAAGTTACAGATGTGACCCTTACTCTCCTTGTTTTTGTTGGTATTGTAGGAGGGATCTGTAGGCCTTTCTGTCCAGCGCTCTGTTTTTGGAGAAAGAAATTTCAATATACACAGCTCCATTTCACATGAGAGCCCTGCAGAGAAAGTAAGTACTGTAGCTTCGTAGCTCGACCGTCAGTCAGCC
This sequence comes from Onychomys torridus, assembly GCF_903995425.1. Lineage (NCBI taxonomy): Eukaryota > Metazoa > Chordata > Mammalia > Rodentia > Cricetidae > Onychomys > Onychomys torridus. The sequence goes on along the minus strand of NC_050452.1, from coordinate 72,348,204 downwards.
GCACACTGAGGAGCTCGGAATCCGCTAGACTTAGTCCTAGCATGTGATAGAGTTTGCCTGTGGCAGGAGGTATTTTTACTGAAAATCCAGTCGTCTTTAATTTTTTTCTGAACTTTTTTGGTGGAGTTTTTAATTCTAATTAGCTGTTGCTGCTCTTTCTCTAGAGGAAGATTGAGAACGGGCTACACTTCCCCTGAGTTCCCAGGGCCTCCCAGTCCCCGCACGGTAGCGTAAATGTACCTGTAAAGTGCCTTCAGGTTAGGGATTTTACAGGGACTTAAGGACCCTGACAGTCAGAGCTCAAACAATGGATTGACCTAGTGTACTGCAGTTACAGTTCTGAACTAGTTAGACCTTGGTAATTGTTGTGCTGTTATAGTGCTCCATAGCCTAGGTTGACATCAAACTTGGAATCCTCCTGCCTCAGCCTCCCTAGTTCAGCTATTGCTATGTACAACCATGCCCAGTGGCCTTAAAACATTTTAGTAGAGAGCTGTTGAGTTGCAGTCTAGTAGCTCCTTCAGCAGTTTTGAATGAAGTTTATGCTTTTGATAATGCTTTTACCATGCCAGCATTTGAAGGTATCGTGTTAAATGTCGTGGAAATAGAAAATACAACTTTTTTTGTTTTAGCTCCTAAAGCAATCAAAGACTGTGGATATAACCTCAAGAAAGCTAGCAGCAAAAAAGGCAGCCATTTCTACAAAAGCTGTGACTAGTGTGATGAGGAAAAGTGCCAGTTCTTGCCCAGCTGTCCTGACCTGTGACTGTTACGGGACAGATAAAGTCTGCAGCATTTGCCTGTCGAGGTAAGATGGTTCACACAGCGTGTTGCCAGACGACGTCAGAACTGGAAATAACTGGTGGGATATTGGTTTGTGAGTGAAAGTGAGTAAACATGGGCCCTGGTGCACAGCAAGTGTTAGACAAGCAACAGCTGCCATATATTCATTTGATGAAAATGCATTTTCTGGAAAACACATTTGCTCTCACATGCAACTAAGGGTGGGTGGAGGAGGTTCTTGGAGACATTTCTTGCAGAGGCCATTGTTTCTGTCGACTTTATTCCTGTCTGTGTTGAATAACCAGGACCAAATAATGCTTCTTACTCCTCTCTGCCTTGAAAGTTTTTCCTTTGGACTTGGTTTTTATAGATTCTTCCTGATTAACTCAAATCTACATGTGAATAAGTATATCAGTAACTCAAGATCCCAAAACAAAAGAATTTTTATATAAATTCCTTTTGTGTTCTGTTTTTCTATTACAGTTTTTATTATTTACCGTCTGTTTTTATACTTGGGATTTGTGTTAAAATTATCTGGGATAGAGCCAGGGTTTGGTGCTTGGTGGGGAACAATGAGTAAAATCCAGAATGTTTATTGCAGCCAGTTTTCAGTGCTTATAAGAGTTTGATTTATGTTGACACCAGGACAGAGTTTTATGTGAACTGAATTGATAGCTTATTTCTTGGACTTAGAACATAGTTCAACGTTTTTCTGTTTGTTTGTTTGTTTGTTTGTTTGTTTGTTTTTGAGACCGGGTCTCTATGTAGCCCAGGCTGTCCTGGAACTCTTATCTATGTAGATAGACCAGGCTAGCTTCTGTCTCCCAAGCTAGGGTGGATTACAGGCGTGTACCACCATGCCCCACTAAGGTAACGAGGTGTCCTGTTTCTTCCTCATAAGACGGCAGCAGGTTGCCCCTCGGGCAGGCACACCAGGATTCAGAGCACCGGAGGTCCTGACCAAGTGTCCTAACCAGACCACAGGTACGCAGCACATGAAGTAGGGACCCGTTCACACTGCTTCTCCTAGATGTGTTTTATTTTGTCACCGTCACTGATGCTTGACACTGAGCCCTGCGAGTGCAGCTCCCCACTTTGAGATTATGTGTTTCTTTATGCAACTTTCCCATCTTAATGCTGTGTTTAATGACATACTGTGTCGTCAGGAGGCTGTGCTCAGCAGTTTTTGTCAGTGTTAGAATTGCAGCACCTACCTGTTGACTTAATACCTCAGAAGCTTTCTGTGGTACAGGTACATTTTTTTGATTAATTATTTTACCATAAAATAATGCAATATCAGTTAACAGAGTTTGAAAAAGAGAAAAGGTTTCTAGAATCCAGAAAGTCATAGAGCTTAGAAGACACCTTGTCAATGTACAGGTGACTCCTGTTGTCGTGGAGGTGGAACCTGGAGACACCACGTTGGATGAATGAGATGCCTCCTGCTGTTCACTTGGACCATGGGCTTTGAAGAAATCATTCATTCGTTATGTACCTGTCCTGTGCTTGCTAATGAAGTAAAAATGACTATGACTATACATTATAGTTAGGACACACATGGTCATAATTACAAAATGACTTGTTGAATGTGGTGTTAAAACTGTATAGGGTATTGAGGGGCATCCCTTCTTACCCAAAGGGGTATGAAAGCAAGTTCATAGAAAAGATGACCTCTGGGGACATACTGTGGAGTTGGAGATTGGCATTGAGCATGACCTGAGAAACTCTAGAAACAACATAGTCTAGCTGTAGAGGAAACCATAAGTTTAGTGTTGCAGAACGTAAAACAATTCAGGAGGTGACTGGGAAGACACAGATTCTGTGTGTTAAGCTGCTCGGCCTGTGGGCCAATAGATGCCATTCAAGGAAGACAGTGAGGGTTGTGTTCTAGGTCACTCACTGTAGATGTGCTGAAGAATAGCTTCTGGAGGCCAGTATCCTTCAGTGGTCCAGGTGAGAGGTGAGGGATGTGATGACATTGGAAACAGGAATGGAGAAATGAGTAAGGAACTGACAGCCATTGGTAGGTGTTGGTTGTCAAAACTTGTGTGGGGTACCGAGGGGAAAGGCATCCAAGGTGCTTATATGACTAGCCTGAGGGATGTAGATGTGTACCCAGAAACAAGATAGAGAATAAAGGAGAGCCTAGGGGAAAGTTAAAATTGGACTGAGCCATAGCTGGTTAAGATTTATGGCACCTCCGAATAGAATGTCCTGCAGAGGGAAATTCAGTCTAAATCAGGGAAGGAGCCGGAATGGAAACACGGTTGAGTGTCAGTATATAAATGATGGTTGCGGGGCTGGGGGGATGGCTCAGAGGTTAAGAGCACTGGCTGTTCTTCCAGAGGTCCTGAGTTCAATACCCAGCAACCACATGGTGGCTCACAACCATCTGTAATGAGATCTGGTGCCCTTCTCTGGCCTGCAGCCATATATCCAGGCAGAACATTGTATACATAATGAATAAATAAATCTTTAAAACATTTTTTTTTTAATTGCTATTAAGTGGATGGAGCTTGAGGGAGAATATGCAGGGAAGAAATTGGAATTCCGAGGGACACAGAACAGCACAGGGTGGAGGAGAAGACATTGAGGGAGCAGACAGTGGTACAAAGACCTCAGAAAGGACTTACTATTAGGACAGTCAGGAGGAAGACTCAAGTCAAGCTGGTGTTGGGGCTCAAAACCCAGGACTGTAGCTGTGCAGGGCTAAGCTCAGTGACTCGCTGAAAGGAGGCCACCTGCACTGCCAGGCGCCATCTTGAAAAGCCTCCAGATGGCTTCCTGAATGTTGAATTGTTGAATTTCTTTTGATCCTATAAAATGTACATTTACCTACAATTTTCTAATGATGAAATATTTCTAATTTACCAGTGTGTTCAAGAGAGAAAACTGTTTTGCAGGAAGAATATTGAATTAGAGTTGTAGTTATACTTTAAAATCTCCCAAGAAACTTAAATATCTATCAATACTGAATCAAGCCTAACTTTTACGGCTCCTAGGATGATGTTGGTTCACAGTAAAGGTCTGCAGCTACTGGTTTCGATGGTCACACGTTCACAAGCTCAGGCTGGTTTTTAAAGCTTGTTTTCTGTCACAGCAATTGACATGTGGTCTGCAGGCGTCATCCTCCTCTCCCTGCTCAGTGGGCGGTACCCATTTTACAAGGCCAGTGATGACTTAACTGCTTTGGCTCAAATCATGACAATTCGGGGATCCAGGGAAACCATCCAGGCTGCTAAAGCTTTCGGTGAGTTTTATATCCTAGAACAAGGCAGATGCTTTTGATTATCACCTATAAATTGCTAAATAAATTGTTATAAAATTCTCCTTGCAAATAAATTTGTTCAGTATGCATAAAGTCATCTACTCTTAGGAAATTATTCACTCTCTTGAAAACAGTTATTTTCTACGTGTGGTGGTGGCACACGCCTTTAATCCCAGCACTCGAGAGGCAGAGCCAGGTGGATCTCTGTGAGTTCGAGGCCAGCCTGAGCTACAGAGTGAGTTCCAGAAAAGGCGCAAAGCTACACAGAGAAACCCTGTCTCCAAAAACCAATAAAAGAAAAAAGAAAAGAGTTACTTTCTTTAAAACAAAATCATATGCTATTATACACGGAGTATCTGTTGTCTGTTAAGGACCGCTGTCAGGGAGGATAATAGAAATGTGTATTACTAGTCCTTAGTTTCCTTGGGTTCGGGTCACAGAGGAGTAAATCAGGTCAACCTTTCTTTACGGCATATGTCTTACGTGTATGTCATTCTTTGCTCTTTGGACAGGGTCTCATTGTATACCTCTGGCTGACCGGGAACTCACAGAGATCCTTCTGCCTTTGCCTTCTGAGTGCTTATATTACAGATGTGTGATGCCACCCCCAGCTCTTGAGCTTAAATAGTAACAGCACAGGTTAAGACTGAGATTACACAATCTGTGGGTTGCCTGAGAATTACTTCAGCCTTGCTCTGGTAGCCCAAACTCAGATCCCACCTTGTGTCTGTTCTCCAAGTGGTAGTGTAGTTGTTACTTCGCAGCTTGGGTGCTCTTCTGTCGGTGGATGGTAAGAGTAACTCAGGCAGTGTGCCCAGCCCAGGAGCAGTGGTCCTTAAACAGGAATGCATATCGGGATTGACTGGCAAGCTGTAAGAGCTGCTGCTTCTGTCCCTACCTGCCTCCATGGAAGATAGAATTTAGAGAAATGGAGTGCTTATTAGGACGACTTCTGTTTACAATAATGACTCTTAAAAATGCCCTTGCTTTGGAACACCAGTTGCCAAGGTCTAATGTGCCAGAAAAACTGTGTGGTGCTCTTTAGGAGAGTCTCAAAACAGACTTGCCAAAAAGTATGTCAGCAACACTGACTCTGCAGTTTGTGCCTGTCAACCTAGTATAAGAAAGTTTTGTTCCGCGTTAACAGGCTGCAATAGTGCTCACAGGAGTGACATGGTTGTCTTGACATTCAGATTACATTACAAAAAATAGAACATGTTTACATTTGTTCTCAACTACTTAAAACGTTCCACCTCCCATTAAACAGCTTAAAGAGAAGAAGGTTGGGGATCTGGAGTTTGTCAGCAAGTACCAAACATTTTGTTGAAAAGCTTGAATTTCCCTCATTGATAGTCAAAGTTATTATAATGAGGGCCAGTTATGGCATTACTTCAGTCAGATCTCATAAATTTGGTCTGGGTGCAGAGGACTCAGTGCCACAGACGGGCTGTTTCATGACAGTGCTGGCTTGCCAGTGATGTGCAGAGCCTGCCCCTTTGTAGGTGGTCGGTAAATACTCGTGGAATTGTAGTGAATAAATTCAAAGAAAACTTTGAGCTGAAAACTGTGCCTGACACAATATATCCTGGCTGAATGTGTGCATTAGGTTGTTTCCCTCAGTACTTTATTTAAATGTACTCTTGGTCATGTGCTAAAATTTGTGTGTACATACAGCCTGGGACGTGCTGAATTTCATCTTACGTCAGAATGAGCGAATAAGGAATAAAACTGTATGGCTGTCCTCGGGCTGGAATTTCCTAGGAAAAGTAGAAGTGTGTTTGGAAAGTAGAAATGGACTCAGGTGTTACATCCTCACTAAGCTCAGCTTGTGCTAACTTGCTTCCTTTGCTCTCTCCATTCCGGCCCACTTCATCCTTTTCCTGTCTAGTAATTGTAGTAGAATATGTAAGGAGGCTCTTACAACTGAGATTGCTTTGTTGGCAAGCTGCATACTTCAACAGGGAATCTCCATGTGCATCTCATTGTTTAAGGCTGCATTTCTGTTTCATAGGAAGTATATAGTTCATGATTACCTGCTTCTGTCCTTATGTTTGCCCATTCTGATAATAAGTTGATGCCAGGTTATTTTAAAGACATTTATGTTTTTCAAAAATTGTGTGTGCTTGTGGAGGCCTGAAGTTGACACCAGGAGCCTTCCTCGTTTGCTCTCCTTACTCACGGAGTCACGGCTTGGTGATAGGGCTATTAGAAGCCAGTTTTCCCCGGGAGGCCTCCTGCCTCTGCTCACTGAGCGTCGGATTACAGATGTACAGCTGCACACTCTCCAGGCATCCGTGGGGGCTGTGGAACCAGAACTCCAGCTCCCACGCTTTCGATCTGCGGTTACCTCCCCAGCCTACTGTTTATCCTTTTGGAAAACCCTGAGGTCTGGTTTGTTGATTGACTTATTCATGAAGATGCCTGGGGTGGGCAGGCACCAGGCAACTGTGGATTGTGAGCTGGCAGTAATAGAGCTTAAGACCTAGTGCAAGGAAACAGTTACCGTTACAGAAGAAGTGCTGGGAAAAAGAAAGCGCATGGAGAAGATCCGGCTACTCTGTAGGATAGGTTGTTCTAGAAGAGCATCCAGAATGTCCAGGTCAATAAAGGGTCTAGCACAACAGACAGTATTAGTGTGTACAGGAGTGGATAGGTTTCAGGAGTTGGAAAGCATCTTAATCTTCAAGGAGCTCACAGTCTTGTAGTTGAGACAGGCACAGTAAACCCTCCCTGGTGAACAGAACCTGAGCAGGGACTTTCTGAATACAGACCTCCTCCAAATAGGATTATTGCGCTAAGCAGAGAACGTCCACAGGACTATCCTAACACCCGAGGCATGGAGCTTTGGAAGAAGGGAGGATGGGTGGGGCTCCGCTCCTTGAAGAGAGAAGCTGGCAGCCAGCTTAGTGCCTGGCATAGCTCCGTAAATCCCTGCTGTCTGTTTTCTGTCCACTACTTTGTAATCTGGCTTTCAGCTGGGAAGGGTGAATACATTCATGAGGCACATGACCTACATGTTTCTCATGAGTTGCTTGTGATATATTCAGGTAATTTTTTTTTTCTTTTAGGCAAATCAATTTTGTGTAGCAAAGAAGTGCCAGCACAAGACTTGAGGAAACTCTGTGAGAGACTAAGGGGTCTAGACCCTAACACTCCCAAGTTAGCAGTCCGTCCACCAGGCTATACTTCTCCAGAGAACACTGACCATACGGCTTCTTACGTACAGACATCTCCAGCACAGCACTCAGAGGAGTCCTTGAATAAAGGGGACAGCGGTGGCTGCGGGAGTCGTCCCAGCGAGAGTACTACCAACTTGGAAGGCTGGGACACAGTGCCTGATGAAGCCTACGACCTGCTTGATAAACTCCTGGATCTAAACCCAGCTTCTAGAATAACAGCAGAAGCAGCCTTACTGCACCCGTTCTTTAAGGGCATGCGCTCCTGATGCTGGGGTCCGTTCTTGTCTGCCATGTGTCGTAAGGTGGGGCAGCTAAGCGTGGCTTCCAGGGAAGGATGATAACTTATCTTCAGTCACAGTGTTTGCTCTGGTGTCAAACTGTAAACAGATTAAGAATTATTAAATGTCCAGGGGAGTCCTTAACATGATCTCAGTTAAACACCAAGTAGAGGCAGAGCTTTAGTTCCCTGGTTTTCTCTGCTTCTGGAGCAGCCTTAGCCTGATGTATGGTTCAAGGAACAAGTCATACGATTCACAGACATGACAGGGAGTGGAGCAGTGAAAAAGACTGTTTCTTTTCCACTGTGTGGTCTACGCTGGGTGTGCATGGGACTGGCTCTTGGTGTGTGCATGGGACTGGCTCTTGGTGTGTGCATGGGGGACTGGCTCTTGGTGTGTGCATGGGGACTGGCTCTTGGTGTGTGCATGGGGACTGGCTCTTGGTGTGTGCATGGGGGACTGGCTCTTGGTGTGTGCATGGGACTGGCTCTTGGTGTATGCATGGGGACTGGCTCTTGGTGTATGCATGGGGACTGGCTCTTGGTGTGTGCATGGGGACTGGCTCTTGGTGTGTGCATGGGGACTGGCTCTTGGTGTGTGCATGGGGACTGGCTCTTGGTGTGTGCATGGGGACTGGCTCTTGGTGTGTGCATGGGGACTGGCTCTTGGTGTGTGCATGGGGACTGGCTCTTGGTGGTGTGTAGAGAGACAGTAGTTACTGCAGAGATGTGGGGGAAATGACACCACTTCATATAGTCATTCTTGTAAGTTACACGGTGCTTACTGCAGAGTTTCTGGTGTTTATTAAGAATTACATGTGTTTATATTGGGAGCCAAATAATGTGCATATTGTTGATAAGGCAGAAATGTTCTTTTTTCTTGTACGACCATTCTTTTCTCACCATCTTAGTTTATTTAATTAGGTAGCTGCCGCAAGGAAGGGTGAGCATACACCTGGGAACCTGAGGGTTTTGTCTGCCAGGAGCATCCAGATGTCTGCATTTCTGTTCAGAGTTGACCTTGCTCAGAGAGGAATGGTTCCTGGAGTCTCGGGAGGATTGGAAAGAAGATAATGAAGTAGACAAGAGTAAGGAAGGACTTGCACAGCGATTGTGCATTTTCACACTCACCTGCTCTGTGTCCGTGACAGCATGCCAGGCTTCCCAGGGGGCGGGAGGGTAGACTTGCTGAGGAGTCCCCTTTGTATATTCACAGGTTCCAGGGAACTGGTCCTCACTCGGAAAATTCACTTTCCTGTTTTGAACACTGATAGATCAGTGGTGTATACGCATTTTGTCTTAAGCTGTATTTTTTTAAACTTGAATGTCAAGGATGTGTATTTAATAATAAATGTTTCCTTTTGGATTCTCCTGTCAGATTACTCCTTTTAAAAACGACAGCTTAGCCAGGCACATGTGGTACGTGTCTGTAGTCTGCCGGGTTGCTTGAGCCCCGGAGAGAGCCAAAGAGTGGGGTGGAGGAAAAAGAAAAAAAGAAACAACTTATACATTTTTTTTTCCCCAGCCAGACATGGTGTGGTACACACCGCTAATTCCAGCACTCAGCAGGCAAAGGCAGACAGATCTCTTTTGAGTTCACAGCTAGCCTGGACTGGATACTGAATTCCAGGCCAGCGAGGGCTGTATAGTGTATATAGTATAAATAAAATTATTCTTACTCCTGAGATTAATGTGCAACCCTCCTCCACTATATAGAGGATAGTAAATGTACAAATACTGGCCTAGCTGAGTTAAGCTAGAGAAGATGGAAGTGTCTGTAGCAATGTGCTCTTTGACCTAATTACCAGGTTTTTCAAAATGTAAAGCACTGTGTCAATCATCAAAATGAAGTCTAATCCAGCTACAGTTTTGACTCACAAATTGACTATCAGGAGAGTCAGAAGATAAAAGAATTTACCAAAAGAGTCTCAAGAAACTTAGAATTCAGAGTTGTTGTTTCAAATTCTTTTAGGACAGGACTTGATCGACATGCAAGAATTAAAGATATGTTAATAAGTTATTACAGGTTAATTTTCAGGGAATCTGGAGGATATTTCATCAATTTTGAGGAAACAACTCCACCATGTTAATCAGAATTAGTAAGAAACCTGTATGTATGGCCATGTATATATGCTTGTGTGAATGAGAGAGAGAGAGATTGTGTGTGTGTGTGTGTGTGTGTGTGTGTGTGTGTGTGTGTGCGCGCGCTCGCGCATGTGTGTGAATAAGAGAGTGTTTGTGTGAATGAGTGAGTGTGTGTTTGAGAGAGGGGTTGCCATCATATGTCTTCTTCAGTAGCATCACCTTATATTTTGAGACGGGCTCTCACTGAACCTTGAGCTCAGCAACACAGTGAGGCTAAGTGGTCAGCAAGCCCTAGGGATCTGCCCTCCTCTACCTTCCAGGGCTGGGATTGCAGGTGCCTGCCATTGACTTCAGCTCTGTCTGTAGGTTCTGGGGATCCGAACTCGGGTCCTTGTGCTTCAGTGGCAAGGGTTACCAACTGAGTTGTCTCCTCAGCTCCTTTGTGGTTAACACATCTTATACTTCTCTCAGGTAATCAGGCAAGACAGCCATTCCTAAAGGAAGATTAAGGAGATTGTGTTGGCATGGTGTTACAGGCTCAAGGTTGCCTGGGCTTTGTCAGCAAGACTCAAAGTGACTGTTCCCTATTATAAAGGTTCCTGGAATATTTGACTACTCTTCATGGCCAGCTTCTTAAAAATTCTTGCTGCTTGAACTTGGGGTTGTTAGGTTGTTTTCGTTTAATAGGCCTGTAGACATTTAGAACTATTAACATAGGCTGCAAGTACTGGTTTTTGAAACAGGCTGAACTTCAAACCTTAATGAAACTTGCCCTAATAAGATGATGATTATGCTCTTCTTAATGATTCAAATTAAGAAAAATAAATAAAAAGTGGCCCAAGGATTGTTATTCTAAAGAGTCCAACTGACTTTGTTTCAAAATCTGAATAAAACTCATCAAGTAATGTTAATCCCTTAGTTTCTGGCATGAGCATTGTAGGAACAAATTTGCATTACAGATGTCAGAATATTGATTGCATAAGGTCTTGAGACCCACAAAACTTGTAGGCTTAGGTCCTAGTACTTTCTGTTGTTTATGTAATTGCAGTCTAACACGTCACTGTAAAGTTATTTATCTTAAAGTCACTGTAAAGTTATTTATCTTAAAAAAGGCCACATTTGGCGGTGATGCTGCCTGCCAGCGTCTGCAGATGTGCTGTTTCCACCCACACTTGTGCGTGTCATCCGTGGTCTTTAAAGGACATTATCTCCAGACAGTTGTGTCAAATCTTGCTTCAGAATTTTTTCCCATCTTAAAATTGATGTGGCTGTTCCCTGATTTTCATCAGTGTGTGTGGCTGAACTGCCATCTTACTTTGAGGGGTAGCCTGTCACTCAGGATCCAGATAAGCAATCAGCAGTAGTTGAGGCTTTCATCAGAATAACCAGAGTCACCGATAAGGGAAGGCTTCTGCCTGCAGTGGTGTTCTGGATATCTCAAGTGGAAAAGTACAGTCTTTGGAGCAACTGTGAGAAACACAGATGTGGAGGTGGAAGTAAGCTGTAAACCCGGCAGATGATACATGGATACATACATACATACATACATACATGTGTATGTACATACAGAGAGGGAGAGAGAGAGAGATTGATATGAACTGCTTGTTTTCTCAGTGGAAGAAAATTAAAAAGATAAAATTGTCCTTGAACTTTGTTTTTAGTGCTTTAGAAATTGACACTTGATGGAAAATTCAAAAGGAGGAATAACATTCAAACCTATTTGAAGAGTGTTTTCCTAACTTTTGTAAGGCAAGAACGGTGACTAAGAGACGTGTGAATAGTTTTGCACTTATTTGTAAGCATATCCTGTGAGCAGAATATTTTTTTGAAGGTGACACCATGGAGCAAATTCATTCCACCTTGGACACCACTGAAGCAATGCTTTAGGAAAAGTAACAGGGCTGGAGAGATGGCTCAGTGGTTAAAAATGTTTCTTGTTCTTACAGAGGACCCAAAATCAGTTCCCAGCACCTACATAGTTTACAACCATCCCCAACTCCAGCCCCAGGGAATCCAACACCCTCTTCCGACTTTGGTGGGCATCAGAAACATATGTGGTGCACATACGGGCAGGCAAAACTCTTACACATAAAAATAAACCTAAATCTTTTTTAAAGAAAAGTAATAGGTTTTGCACTAGAAAATTTAATCCCAACACATGAAAGAAGATTGAAAAGTAATAACCTCACCTCTGGTGCTACATTAAGACAATGTCAGTACCACTTACCAGGGAGCCGAAAAGACAGAACACCCCAAACCAGAAGAGTAAAAGCTAGATTCTGTCAGCTGTGGGTGAGGAGCACACACTAGAATGTGAAAGAACTGTTGGGTGGTTTATTTCTAATAAGAGGTGATGCACATGCTCCCTATCCACTTTGAACTCCCCATCATGTGCTTTCGTATGTATTTAACTATGCATTTGTCCTGTGTGTAGATTCCTTCTGTAACTTTGCCGAAGACCGTAGCATATGCTGTAGAAATGACTCCCAACTGTGAGAAGACCGTGGAAGTGAATTGGAAACAGATGTATGGCTCTGTAGCCTCGTGTTGTTTTAGCTCAGTCTTCAAGAACGGGGTAGGGTCTGGGGAGCCCAGCTGCCACCACGTGTCTCAACACCCTGAGTTATGCTTTATTTCTCATGGTTTTTGCTGATTCCTGTCTTCCTCTACTCAAATGCTCCGATTAAAAACAAAGCCAGCCACACTGCAGATGGAGGTATCACCAATGTTTCTTTAACATACGCTTTTCTCTAAGGTGGTGAAATAAATGCCCGGTGTGCGTGCATGTGTGTGTGTGTGTGTGTGTGCGTGCGCGCGCGCGTGTGCGCGTGCGCGTGAGGAAATTTTAAAAATTGTGTATATGCATGTCTTTTTTTTTTTTTTTTTTTTTGAGACAGGATTTCTTCATAGACCAGACTGGCCTCGAACTCAGAGATTTCTTTTGCCTCTGCCTTCCTGGTGCTGGAATTAAAGGCTTGTGCCATCACAACCAGCCTCTGTGTGTCTTGAGTGTGGGTGAGTTGAGTGCCTGCAGGGGTCCAAAAGAGGTCATTGGAACCGGAATTACAGGCAGTTATAAGTCCACCCAACATGGGTGCTGGGGCCTGAGTAGTCTCTCTGATGCACACCTTTAAAAAAATCATCATTGTGTTTATTTATTTAAACGGTGCATGAGGACAATCTTCCGCAGTTGGGTTCTGGGGACTGACTGCCGGGCTTGGAAGCCAGTGCCTTAACCCCTGAGTCACTTCACTGGCCCTTTAGCAGCTTTCACGATTTGCTTTAAAACCCAGTCAGTAAATACTCATATCAAGTGCTTGTTTATAGGAAAGAAGCGTAATCAGTCATGTTACAATTCAAACCGCCTCAGCATTCTACACCTCTTTCTCTATTTTTCTTTTTTTTTCTTTTTTCTCTTTTTGGTTTTTCAAGACAGGGTTAATCTGTATAGTTTTGGTGCCTGTCCTGGATCTCTTTCTGTAGCCCAGGCTGGCCTCGAACTCACAGAGATCCTCCTGGCTCTGCCTCCTGAGTGCTGGGATTAAAGGTGTGTGCCATCCCTCCCGGCTTTTGAGAGAGCATCCTTTGATTGGTCCAAACACTGAGGAGCCAGGTGCCAGGTACACGTGGAGTTAGGTGCTTGACAAATACTACTTGAAGTAATGCACTTGTTAGTTAATTTGCTTTCTTGGCAATAATACCAGACTAGAAACTTCTCTTTTTTTTATTTTTTAAAAATCATTTCTTGTGTTTTTTTGAGACTATAATTTTATCATTTACCCCTTCCTTTTCTCTCTCTAAGCCCTCCTATATATACTTCCTTGCTTTCCTTCAAATTCATGCCTTTAATTGTTTACATACATATTCCTAAATATATAACTATAGCCTGCTGTCTGTCAGAAACCTCTCTTAACAAGAGTGTCTATGTTTGTTTTCTGTTTTGTTTTGTTTTGTTTTGTTTTTAAAACAAAGTCTCACGTAGCCCAGGTTGGCCTTGAGTTTTCTGTGTAGCCAAGGATGTCCTTGATCTGCCTCCTCTTACCAAGTGCTGCTGTGACAGGCATGTCCACCATGTTCAGCCAGAGTGCATGTTTTTCACTGAGGCATTTATCCTGTGTGTGTGTGTTCCCTCCGTAACTTTTCACTTTTCTTTCTTTTTTTTTTTCTTTTTTAAGATTTATTTATTTATTATGTATATACTGTTCTGCCTGCATAGATGACTGCACGCCAGAAGAGGGCGCCAGATCTCATTACAGATGGTTGTGAGCCACCATGTGGTTGCTGGGAATTGAACTCAGGACCTCTGGAAGAGCAGCCACTGCTCTTAACCGCTGCGCCATCTCTCCAGCCCCTCTGTAACTTTTCTGAAAACCAGCACATGATTACACTAGACAAGAAACTGGAAGGAGAGGCAAATGAAACAGTTTGCTCCAGTAGTCTTCCCTCCCTCGTAAAAACGTAACTTGAATCAAGGCAGCATTCCAGGGTGGTGCTTCAGTTCAGAATAAACCAAAGGGGACTTGGGACTTGGTAGTTACTATTACCTGGAATTTCTGCCCTTCAGTCTCTGTGTCCCAAATGCATTTGCTCGGAGCTGGCCATCGGCAGGCCCACCTTTCTCTGTAAAGCCTACCATGGTCACTCCAGCCCAAACAGCAATTCCCTTGAAGACCTTAGTGAAGGTAGAGACCACATTTAACATTGCTTCACATTTCTTGCCACTAACGACTCAATCTAAACTTCAGAGTTGCCTGAGAACTTGACCCCATGAGGGTGTTTGCAAGCCCCATCAGAACAAGTCTAAAGATAGTCCCTAATTCTTAGACATCTAAAGGGTTATACTGTTTTTCCGTGATGAACCGTCTGTCCCGTGACTTCCCAGCTCCCCCACGGTCCATCCATCTCAATACTAATTCCTCTCCTCTCCAAGTTGCTGGTACTTTGTTCCCAGAACATTGACCTCAGCAGAGGAGAAACAGCTGGTGGATATTTTATCCACAGTAACCCTTCACAGCCTCGTATTAGAGACCAGTGAGCAAAAATCCCATAATTCTCTAGTAGAGTCCCATTTCTTGATTCTTGCTCATGTGTCAAATGCCATAACAATAAAAAAATTCAAGTGTGTATAAAATACCATGGAAAAGCATAATGTCCACACTTGATTATGCCTTGCTAGTATAATTCATACATGCTAGACACTTATTCTGGAATTTTTCTAAGATAGCTTCAATTCTAAAAGTATTGTGTCGGTTCCAAAAGCTTGTTTGTTCTGAGAAATCCAACATTTCTGTGTCCAAGTTGCATTTATAAAACTGTCTCCCTCAACTGGGAGTAATATAAAGTTGTTAGAAATGCATTCCAACTTGACTTTGAAACATCTGAGCCATCTGTGCTGGAGACGGACAGATGAACGTGTGTCACTGAGTGTCTTCTGGGCACTGAATGGGGAGTATTCTAATTTTATATTCACATTTAAAATACAAATGGCATAACTGGGAAAGGTTTTAATGCCTCCTTGTTTACCCTTTATTGATTGACAAACTGACAAGATGATCATGAAATAAAGGATTCTTGGCTGCAAAGTGGGGTTCATGTGCCTACAGTGCCCCTGTACAGCATCAGCACAGCTGTGTAGTGGGCTCCCTGTTTGCTTTCATACAAGAGAGCATCTTCCTTAGCTTTTTTAAAAAGTACATCTGAGGGGCAAGAGGGATGGCTTAGTAGTTAAGAGCAATTGCTGCTTTTGCAGAGGGCCCAGGTTCAGTTCTGAGCGTCCACGTTGGGCACCTCCATGTGCACCGAAGTTCACATGCACGTGGACACACACATGCAGACACACACATGCATAATTAAAAATGAATCTAACAATGATAACAAAAGAATAAAGAACATCAGGGTATTTTATTTATTGTTATGTTTTTATTTTTTTTTTAGATTTTAAATGTTATGTATGTGAATATTTTGCCTGTATGTCTGTATACCACATGTGTGCATGGTTCCCACAGAGGTCAGAAAAGGGTGTCAGACCACCTGGAACTGGAGTGCTGAAAAATCGAACCCAGGCCCTCTGTGAGAGCAGCAAGTGATCTGTTCTCACTGTTTGTTTTTCATTTAGACAAGAGCTTGTGTAAGCAAAGCTGATCTTGAACCCCTGACCCTCTGCCTCCCAGGTGCTGAGGTTGTAGGTGTGGGCCACCGCAGCCAGCTACATATGACTTCTTAGCTCACTGAGCAATAGAATCCTGGATGCTATGACCCTGGAGCTATGCACTGTGACATTCTCTGTCCACCAGAGGGCAGGAATTCCTTTTGGCATGTTCTGTGAGGCAGTTGTCCAGAGCATGAGGATGGGTAGGTATATCAGTAAAACTTTGAAGACATAAACACAAAACTAAGTTTTCAGGCAAACACCTAGTGAGGATTTAACTTCTTTCCACCCACAGCTTCTCACCTCTCTGTTCCTTCCCTGGGCTTTTGCAGATGCTTTTTGCCTGAAGCGCTTCACCAAACCTCAGCCTCCCTCACCTGGCTGACTCAGGTGTAGGTTCTGCCCCTGCGTTCTCCATTCTCCGGACCCCACTGATGGTGATTAGTAGGACTTTCTTGACCTCACACCCTCTCCTTCCCTCTTGTGAACACAAAGCCGGGGCATTCAGTCCCCTGCTCAAATGTTGCCTTCTCAAACATCTTGGTTACTTATTTAACATTTCTTCTTTGGCACAAGTAAACCACCCCATGGTAAGGAATGCCTTTGTCCCCACAGTTTAGGGTAGCCTCCAGCCCTTCCTATTGGGCATTTACAGGACTGTGTTACCAGTCCCTCCTGTCTATCATTTAAGACTGACCCCAGTGATAAGGCTGTATCATCTTAATTCATGTACCTTTATGTCTCTAATGCTTGAAATAATCAGGCCTCAGTAAATACTTGTTCACAAATGAGTACACATAAGCTATGTGGTTCTCTGCATCGGCACATAGCACAGTTGCAGTGAGGTATATTTTTGTGGTTTGTTCTTTGAGGTCAGTGAAGCAGAGGAGAAATGGTCCAGAAGCCTGCAGCAGCCTTTCTTAGCTACCACAGCATCTATGCTCAGTCAAGCAAGATACAACAGTGGTTGTCTAAATAGATTTTTATGCTGGCTTATATTTTCAGTGACTAAATAAAGGATTCATCACAGACTTTGTAGGAAGTTAAACATTACTTGCAAAGCACGAATTTATGGAGGCCATAGAAAGACGTTTGTGGGTGATATAAAAATATCCACTAGGAGAACGCATGTTGATCTAGACAGTTAGCTATGAGATGGCTGAGTGCAACAGAAAGGATCAGACTAACCCTGAGAACCCCTTCAACAGATACATCTTAAGCAGCCAGTAATGCTACCAGGAGCTCTTCAATCTAATACAGTAGTCCATTTAGAGATGATATGAGAAGTGTATTTCATGCCCTACTCTTAGTGATGGTAAGGACCTGGCCAAGTGAGCCCTGTCCACCTGAGCTGGCATTTTCTGTGGGCCACCAACCAGCTCCCAAATAAAGACACTGAGACTTATTCGTTGTGAATGCTCAGCCCTAGTTTAGGTTTATCCCACTAGCTCTTTTAACTTAATTTAATCTGTTTCTATTCATCTACATTTTGCCTCGGGGCTTTTTACCTTTCTTCTCGTCTCTCTCTCCCTCCCTCCCTCCCTCCCTCCCTTCCTTCCTTCCTGTATTCTTGTTTTCTCTGTGTCTGTCTGTCTGGCCCCTTGTGTCTCCCTTTCTTTTTCAAGCCTAAATTCCTCCTTCCTTGCTATTGGCCAGTCAGCTCTTTATTAGACCAATCAGGTGCCTTAGGCAGACAAGGTAAAACAGCAACACATCTTTACATGGTTGAACAAATGCAACACATCTTTACATGGTTGAACAAATGCAACGCATCTTTGCATAGTTAAATAAGTATTCCACAACAGTCCACCCCAACTCCAGTGCTGACATTAGCCTCAGGATTAAGGGTATCATGTTCCTGTGTGTGTGGGAGCGTGTGTGTGCACTCAACCTCTAAATAGAGGGTTCTAAGCTCTCTAGCCCAGCAGTGGAGGCTGAACACTAAAAGCTAAAAGAAAGCTGACTTCTAGGAACAAAGCTGTATGTTATACGTGTTGAGGGCAGTGAGGTGCCTTTCTAAGTCCTTGGGCATGAACATAAATGCTAGAAGCTTCCCTGCCCCATCTTCACAGCTAGAAGGAAGCTGCTCCTGAGGCTTGGCAGGGTCCTTTCCCCTCACTCTTCTGCTTGTGGTCAGAGAGCATAGTTGACTTGCACTGTTTCCATGCTAACTCCAGCTAGGACATCCAAAGCAACTCTAGGTCTTTCCTCCCGCTTCCCTCTCTCCCATCTGCTTTCTTCCTCGTTTCTTTTCCGGCCTCCCCTTTCTGAGCATCTTTGCTCCTACTCTATTCGAGCCTCCATGTAGTAAGGGAAGAAAGCATTTCTCTACCTCCACATCGGCTCCTAACCTGTCTTCTGCCCTTGACAAGTCATGAGATACACCTTGGTGCACTCAACAAAGGAATCGTTTTGATAATCCAAACAAAGCTAAGAATGTTTAAATTCCTCCCACTCTCTCATCACCACAATATGAGATGAATCCAACTATGTTGTAAGAGTGTGGCCTCGGGCCTGCACTCTTGAGTTATGAAATGTTGCGGCAAACTCTCCTTGTATAGCAATGTTATCAGCCAAGAACTCTAGCCTTAACCCTGCCATTGAGAAATCTGGAGTACTTTCTCCTTGTTGCGCACACAGACTTTCAGAAGTTTCTGCCTAATGGACATCTGTAATATTCATAAGAATAGATGTGATGACGTAAGGCTCCTCTGGTGATTTCTTTTCTCTCCCCAGAGACTGTATTTATACAGTCGGTTCAAGTAGGGGCTTAGCAATTCTGCGTGAGCCCTCAAGCCTGATGCTCCGCCGCACATTTAAGGGATGGCAGATGTTAGAACTGGCAGCTAGGAAGTATGCAGTAGGTGGGAATTAGAACACTGTGTCCATATATTCCAGCACATGATGAAATTGGAATAAGGAGAAAAATATGGCCTTTGGCTTTTTAGTTTTCTCTGGGTATAAACTTCAGAGAATTGTCTTTTTCTTCTTTCTTTGTGCATACACATGTGTACATGTGCAAGGAGAAGCCAGGACAATTTCAGGTCTCAAGTGACACACCTCCCTCCTACCTCCTTTTGAGGTGTGCTCTCTCATTGGCTGGAACTGACTGAATAGGCTAGGATGATTGACAAGGGATCTGCTTGGCTTTGCTTCCCACTGCTGAGATTACAAGGCGCTCACTACCTATTCCTTCCTTCCTTCCTTCCTTCCTCCCTCCCTCCCTCCCTCCCTCTCTCCCTCCCTCCCTCCCTTCCTTCCTTCCTTCCTCCCTCTCTTCCTTCCTTCCTTCCTTCCTTCCTTCCTTCCTTCCTTCCTTCCTTCCTCCCTCCCTTCCTTCCTTTCTTCCTTTTTGAGACAGTGTCTCACTGTGGAGTGCTGGCTGCCCTGGAACTCACTCTGTAGATCTACTGTAGATGAGGTCCACCTGCCTCTGCTTCCCAAGTGTTGGGAGTAAGGGCATGCACCGGGCAAATTGAAATGTATTTATTGATTTGCAGGGAGGGGAGCAGGGTTTTACTATGTAGCTCTGGTTGGGCTAGAATTCGCTATGCAGACCAGCTGACCTCAAACTCACAAAGCTCTGTGTGTTTCTGTCTCCTCCTAAATGCTGAGGTTAAAGGCCTGCGCCACCACACCTGGTTACGCTCAACTTTTCTTCTGTGGGTTCTGGGGATTAGATTCATGTTGCTGTGCTATTGACTGAGCTATTTCCCCAGCCTTTTTCCCCACTGAGGTTCCAGGCATGCTACTCCGTTCCCAGCTTAATGTTTGTATGCTGGGAAGCCTCAGCACTTTGTACCCTTCAGGAACATAGCTTGCTTTATCTTGCCTCGAAGCCGCAACATGGTTTACATGCCTGTCATCCTTGAACAATTGACAGGTAGTGTTGATTTTCAGCTCTCAAATCCCCCCCTTTGCCCACTTAGCATCTAACATGGTCTTTGCCTAGAGTTGGCATTCATTGACTATTTGTTGGTGTAAAATTTGCTTTGCTTTGGAGCCGTTTTATGCAAACTCCCCAATAGTTTTCTTTCAGGGCCTTAAATCTTTGACTCCTTATGTAGAAGAGGTGGGCATGAGAAAGGAGGGGCAGGGAAGAAGAAACGGGTGCCAGACTGGCGAGGGTGAAGACCTGCAGCTCAAAGGCCCAGGAATTCCCTCACGCTAGATATCTGATGAGGACCCTGGGCTGAATAGAGGAAGTGGCTAGTGGTCTGAGTGTGAGATCACAGTGTTTGAAGGCGTGGGCTCTGCACGGGTTCCCTTGAAAGGTGTGTGTGCACCAGGGCTGATGGTTTACTGTTGTTAGGATGATTAGGAATCCCTGAGGGTCAGCAGTACAGTGGGGGAGGTGAACCAGGGTCAGTACATCCCTGTGGGAGAGCAGCAAGACTTGAGGGAGGAAATAGGAGTTGAGTCTAATTCAAAAAAGACTGTAGATGTTAAACTAAGGAGTTTGGTTTCGGTTCCAGGGATGGTGCTCTGCAACACCCCAGGAATTCTAAGTGGGGGAAATGAAGCAAGAGCTGTTTGGCAGGAAAGCAATTCTGGTGTTTCTGGATAAGGTGGAGGAGTCGAAATTTAAGGACCAAACCGATAGGACCTTGTAATGAACCAGATATGGACTTAAGGGAAAGATGGGACACAAGCTGCCTGCAGTGTTTCAAGCATCTGTGGCTAGGAGATTCTATTGCTATCAATACACACAAGTGTTTGGGGATAAGGTACCTCCAGCTTTGGAGATCCACGGGCAGGAACCAGGAACTTGTTTTCAGGCATGTTGGTTGGACCACACTGGGCAGGCAGTTCTTGCTCACTGGGGCCTTGTGTGATTATCTGACATGGTGTCAATGTTCCAGCTCTACCAGAACCCTAGAGTACTTGCCTCTCACTGTCCTTCTGTCTTTCCCCCATGCTTAGCACAGAGCCTCACGCTCCCCTGGTTCTCGTGGTTCTGGGTGTTTACCAGGGGCACATTCCCTAGAACTCCATCACATGATAGTCTGGCCTCTATGGATGCTAGCAGAGGTGTAAAGGTGTCCCAAGATTACACATCCAGGACATGGATAGGAGCCTCCACTCCAGTGAGCCATGGTTACCTCATCTGTTAATAATGGGTCTTCTGGACCACCTAAGAGCATTTTCTGGTGTGCTGACTGATAGAGAATTACATGTCCACACGGTTGGGCTTGCCCGGTGGACCGCCTAACTATTTCCGGTTCAGAATAGCCATCTCCGGGTCAGACATCTCTCGGGACCAGGACTCTGTGGCTTTACATGGTTGTGTAAAGCGCTGGCGCAGCCATGTAATCTACGCGCAGGAGTTCCTGTACGCATGCGCGGCCCAACCTTTAAAAAGCTGGTGCCATCTTGCATGAGCCCCCCTTATCTCCTCACCCACATGTGTTTCACACAGGCCTGTCACCTCTATCCTCTTTAATAAAACTCTTCTGTGGTCTTGTCATGTTCGGGACGTGTTCCTAGCGCCGCTTAAATACTAACACTGACATTTTGAAATGTGATGCTAGGGAAGTGCCTAGCACAGTGGCTCTCAACCTTCCTGATGCTGCAGCCCTTTAGTACAGTTCCTCATGTGGTGACCCTCAGCCATAAAATTACTTTCGTTGCTACTGCATAGCTGTCATTTTGCTACTGTTATGAATCGTAATGTAAGTATCTGCTATGCAGGATTATCTGATATGTGACCCTTGTGAAAGGGCTGTTTGACCCCTGAAGAGGTCAAGACCCACAGGTTGAGAACTGCTGGTTTAGTGATCAAGGTGGTACCTATCCTTAATTTTGAAAGGTATTGGATGCAGGGCTTAAGAGGACACTGAGACAGATTGCCAGGGGTAGGTTTGTTAGAAGAGCTATGACCGTGGTGGGGAATCTGAGGAGAGTTCAGACCTATGTGGCAGATTTGGTATCCCTTCTTATAGCTCTCTGACAGAGGGGAATGTTTCACAGCACACAACTTCAGCCAAATTCTCTGACTCCTCAGCTGGAGGCAGGAGAGGAGGTGGGGAGAAAGATGTATGGCCACCTGTTGGGAATCTCTGTTCCGGTCTCACTCCTCCCATTCCAGATCCCGCCCCTCAGAAAGCCCACCAAAGGTCAGCTCCTCCCCTGGGGCTGCTCAAGACCACATCTACAGGTATTTAAGACCTGCTCACCAGACCCGCCAGGTGATAACTCCTGCCTTTCTGAGAGTCACCTGGGAGTTGCTTTGCTCCGTTTACTGAACTTGGACTTATTAATTCAGCTTTATTGGCTTATTGCATTGGCAGAGTTACCCACTAAGGGGGGATGTTTTTACTTGTCACCACCAATATTCCCTGTGATGTAAACTCCCACAGTCTCAGTGGAGTGCCAGTCAGTATCCCAGAAGGAAGGCTGGTTGCAGGCGTCCTGGCTCTAGCCGCCACCTGATCTGACTCTAACTGGTTTTATCAACGCCCACTCTAGGAAGGACTCCATCTTGATCGTGTTAACGAGAAAATCAGTCCTAAAGACCTTAGTGTCACCCTGTACCTTTGCCCTTCTGTGAACCTTGACTCTCCTTCAGCTCAGATCAATGGTCACCCTCCCCTGCCAACAGGCTCACCCACCTGTTAAAAGGAGTGGGTTTGAATCTAGGATTCAAGTGGCTACTTATCGGCCACTGAGTGAAATCAGGACTTCTGTGGAGTGTGGAGTACCTTCATTCATGGACTCAAACATGTGGGCATGAGTGGTTGATGACGAAGAAAACATGGTCTTGAGATGTAGGATGTCATGATGAAAAGAAGACCTCAGGAGCCCTCTTCTCCCAGGCTCCTTGGGTCCTCTTGCTAACAACCACCACAGTGGTGGTTGAACTTCTCTGTTAATGTTACCAAACTTATGAACATATTTCCAATGTCCCTCTCCAATCCTGAGAGCTATGATCCATGAAGACTAGGCCCATCTTGTTCCTGTCTCTTCTGCTTCTTCACAGGTGTCCAAGCCACTGGGCCCACAGCACAAACATGATGCATAAGTACATTTAATCTTGACAATGCTGAAAAGTAATAGTGTTTCCATTTTACAGGCGAAATGGACCCTCAGTAGGATTTAGTGGCTCACCTGTATTCACATAGCCAGGAAGTTCAGGAATCTGAAGCTTGGAGGCAGGTCGCTAGAGGCGGGTTCTTTCCCCTTGCGTGCCCATGGAAACTGCACCAAGCAAATGTCACATCTCCATCCCAGGTCTGTTCTTTGTAACAGAATGGACCACAGCCCCCTTTAGCTAAACAAGTTGATTGTTTAAGAGGTCATGGGCTGTGAGAACAGCCAGGATACTGGAGGAGATCTGGAGTTCCAGCATTAGAAACAAAGGTTGAGTGAAGGCCTTGACGTCACGTCTTCCATGAGCGTTTTCTTCGGTTCTTGTCCATGATTCAGCCTTATTTGGAGTTCCAAAAGAGTATTTAATTGGCCAGAGGAGGGCAGCATTCCTGTATTGTACATAATGGGGGAAGAGGAAATTTCCCCCAAAAAACAATTCAAGTGAGGTTATAAGAAAAAGTAGAAGCATGTACTGGGGATCCAAAATAAATAGCAAGTGTCCACTACACACAGTTACATGGAAGGCTGGCTGCCAGCATCCTGAGCCAGGAATGAGTTTACCCCCCACTCCAGGATGTGTGGTTAGTGGAGGGGGGGCAAGTGGAAGAATCTACCACAATGCCATCTTTGAATGCCTGCTGGGCGCCCCTGCCCCCCAGTTACTTCTGTTGTTCACACCTTCCTGTGGGATTATTTCAAATCCCTGTTTCCTGATGACCCAACATCCTCCTGCAATCAAGTGGCAGGGATGAAGCCTGCCAACACCTCAGGTAGCAGCCTTGCCCTGCCCAGCACCATTTTCAGCAACATCCTGTGTTCACAACTTTCCAGCTCAGCTCCAAATGCCAATTTTGGTTTGTGAAAATTTCCATGGCCTCCTGCTGTGCTACCCTTCATAATCCAGCCCATAGACGTGGTGCTCACACAGTGCTAGACTGTGTCCCTTTTGTGCTGGACTCCCCGTGTTCTGTGCCATTATCACCTTACACAGGACACTTGTGACTTCTTAACAACCCTGCTGTGAAGGAAGGGTCTACCTTGGGAACCCAGAGAAGGTAAGGAACTATGGTATACTCACATGCAGCCATTCTGATAGAACCAGTACGGGAAACCAAAGTTTTGGTCCATGGACAGTAAGTAGTGCTATGCTTTGTCATTACTAAGGATGCTAAATCAGGTCAGCAAGTGTCTTGGAATCTACTACAGTATAGCCAGAGAGCCCACAAGTCTGGGGTTTCAACAAATCCTTGAGTTTTTTTGTAGAAGAGATCAGTTCAGAATTTTCCCTCAGCCAGCAGCTTCTATGGTGTCAGGCTTTGGGCTTAGCACTTTACACGTTGCCATCAATGCTCACTACTACTATAGAATGTGCACAAAAGGCAAACCAGGCTTGAGAAGTTATGTCGTTTAGCTCAAGATCATACAGTTAGCATATGGCACAGCCAAATTCAGACTCAGCAAGGCGTCTGTTTTCCCACGGCACTCAAGTTTAAACCCATCTTCTATAGGTGATTTCTCTCCCGTGAGCAGGTGCACATGTGCACACATGCATGCATACACACACACACATGCATGCATGCATGCACGCACGCACCAACCATTGTCTCCCAAAGGCCTCTAGGATTTTTCTGCTCTCTGTTTTAGTACCCTTACTGAAGTATAATTTATGTATCAAGGTCACCCATTATAAGGATATACTTGAGCTTAAGTAAATTTATACAGTTGTACAGTCAGTATAATAGTAATATATATCCAAGTCTAGAAACCCACAAAGTTTCCCTACCCTTACACAGTCAATCACTATTGATGCCCTTGCTCTTGTGAGCTCTTCTTTTTCCATACTTTCTCCATGTCCAGAGATGGCAAATCAGTAAAATCTAACACTGACCTTGGGACATGAAGTTCACTCATGTTGTTGCATGTATCAGTGGTTTGTTCCACTGTTTTTGTTTTGTTTTGTTTTTTATTTTTTGGTTTTTTTGAGACAGGGTTTCTGTGTGTAGTTTTGGTGCGTGTCCTGGGTCTTGCTCTGTAGACCAGGCTGGCCTCGAACTCACAGAGATCCTCCTGGTTCTGCCTCCTAAGTGCTGGGATTAAAGGTGTGTGTCACCACTGCCCAGCATCGTTCCACTGTTACTGCTGATAGTAGTTCATTGTGTGGCTATCCCCTTTATGTATATACAGGTTGATAAATTAAATAATTTACAGTGTGAACTATTATACTGTGTGGCTATGAACTTTCCCACGTTAAGTCTTTGTGTAATTATATGACTTTGTATACCTATGTAGATATGTAGATGTGGAATATCTGGGTCAGATGGCAAATATGTTTAACATCTTAAGAAGTTGCCAAACTATTACCTAGATTAATGTCCCATTTTATGGTTCTTTTGCCCAAACTTGAAAATGTCAATTTTAGGCTGTTGGAATTCTAGTGGTGGATGGTAGTGGCATTAATTTGCATTTCCTTGGTAAATAATGATGCTGATCATCAGATCTTCTTTGCTGTGATATCCATTCAAACCCTGGCCATTTTTATTTTTATAAACTTCTCCAGTTGAATTGTTAGACTTTTTACATGCATGCGTATACACGCATATCACTTATTTTAAAATCTAGCTTCTACTAAGGGAAAACACCCAGTGCTTGTCTTTCTGAGTGTCGTCGTGCCCCCCCCCTCCCCCTGTTTAACATAATGGTCTCCAGTTACATTCATTTTCCTGAAAATGTTATGGCTTCATTTTTCATATTAGAATCCTTTATAAATTCTGGTTATAGGTCTGGAACCCTGATGAAAGATTTTCCTAACCTCAGAGGAACTAGGATGAGCCTCGAGACCCTGAAAGCCAGTGCCCTCCTGAGCACCATGGTGTCCTGCCACAAGCTGTACTCCAGTTGCCTCTCCAGAGCACCTGCTGAACCCCAAACAGGCTGATCACCCCAAAGCCCCACATCCACCATACTCACCTCAGTCTTTGGTTGTATTGCCCATTCCTATTGTCCTCTGCTTGTCCACATCCTACCCATATGCCAGCACCTAACTCATTCTTCCTGGACCCCAGAGACCTTTCCATCTCTGCACAGCTGACCACATGACCACAGCAGGGTGGTGCTAGGTAGTTAGTAAGGCCTTTCTCTGATAACTTGGATATAAAGACGTACCTACCAATGCTGATAAGAAATCCACTGTCAACCAACAGGACAGATGCTACCTTCTCCTTGAAATTCTTATAGCATCTGTTGGGGGCAGATCTGACATATTCTGTATCTAAAGAGATTGGGAAGGCAATGGGAGCCAAGGATCAGCTGTGCTGAGCGGTGAGTGTACCACCCACTAAATCCTTGTCTATCGACTGACTTAGACTTTGTGCCTCTCCTCAGCTGAGCAATGTCCTGGAGGCCCTTCTGGACATCCTCTGAGGTACCAGGCAATGGCTAGCCTGGCCACAAACAATCCAGGAAGTTGTTGAAGCCCACACTGCCTCCACTGCCAGGAAGCTACGTGCAGGTGTACTTGACAGGTAACCCAGGATGCTGGGACCCCAAGGGCTGGAGGAGGGCTCTCTTTTCTCCTACCACATCCTGGAAGTCCTTGAGGCTCTGGCCAACCTGTCCACAACCGCAAAGCCTCTAATCATCTGACAGTTCTGGCTTCCTGGAGAGTGCAGGGCCTGCTTAGCTGCCAGAGTTTCCATCACAGCCTGAGGGCCGCGAAGCACCAAAGTGGCTTTTCTACAGTCAGGTCGAGCCAGCCTGGCTCCGCTCCCTCATTCTCCTTTGTCAGTGAAGCAAAGACAGGGTTGTTCCCCGGCTTTGTGTCTTGCAGAGAGGCAGCCCTCTCCCTGCCCTCCCCCTCTCTCTCAGAACCCCAACTGTGCCTTTCACTTGACCCTGCTCTGAAGTGGGCAGAAAGTCTGTTCCAGGCACAACAGGGTGTTTGACTCTTATTTCAGTCTGTGTGGGGATGCTGGAGGGAGCGAGCAAGTTGGAACACTTTGCAGCAACTCATAGGTTGAGCAAGAATGACCAAAAGTCACCCTCCTGGGGAATTCCCTTCATCTGCAACCGGGTGTGTTGGGGTACCGCCTCAGGCTAGAGGGCAGGATGGGTCTGGTTTCTGTGAAGCTGCGAGGGGAAGATGTCCTCTGAGACTTGTCAAATGGAGGCATTTCTTTCCCATTTTTAAAACCGGATGTCTTTTCAGGAGGCCTCTGTTAGGGCTTATTCCTGCTGGTCTAGGGGCTCCTCCTTTCTCTGGGCAGCTCTAACCAGATTGCCTCTAAGTCCCCTGTGACAGCCCCTGCAAAACAATGTGACTGGGCCTCTTCTCTGAGCGCCCAGGGTTCTCAGCACCCCGCCGCTGCCCTCAGTTCCCTGGTGTTAAGAGGCTGACTTTTTGTCGGCGCCCATTTAACAAAGAAAACATCAGTGGAAAAGGTGGGTGAGGATTCCTGATGAGGACTAAGTTCAGTGCAGTCTCTTCCCAGTCACCGAGGATGCCAAATAAATGCCGTGCCTCTCAGTGTGTGATTGTTATTTTAATTAATTGAACTTATTTATTTTAGTCAGGTGATACATTTGCATAAACCTCAGCACTCAGAAGGCTGAGTCAGGAGGATCATTCTGAGTTCTGGGCCAGTGTGGATACATAACAAGACCCTGCTTCAAAACCAAAACCAAAGTATCTTAGCATGGATGTGGGAGAGCCTACGAAAGTCCCATTCCTTGTCCAGGTACTATTCACACTTGATGCCTGCTGGGAGAGGAAGTCAGTTTTCTCCAGGATGTGGGCACTGAGGTGATACTACCCATGTTCCAGTACATGGTACTATACCCATGCACATACAGGCAGCACCAAATGTACTCTGTGAGTATATGTATGTGGATAAATAGATAAATAGATAGATAGATAGATAGATAGATAGATAGATTGATAGATATGATAGATATACATAGATGATAGATAGATGACAGATATGATAGATGATAGATAGATAGATGATAGATAGATAGATAGATAGGTATATAGGTAGATGATAGATAGATAGGTAGATAGATGATAGATAGATGATACATAGATGATACCTAGATGATAGATAGATAGATAGATAGATATAGATGATACATAGATGATAGATAGATAGATAGATAGATAGATAGATAGATGATAGATATGATAGATAGATAGATAGATAGATAGAACAAACATGAGGTTGGGAGGAAAAAGTGGAGGAATTGGAGAAAAGGGAATTGATTGTGTATTTAATCCAAACAAATATATATGTATAAATATTAAATAAAACATTTTTAAAAGATAAAAGAAATGCAAGGTGGAAAAATATAGCCCCAAACCAAAAAACACATTGGCTGAGAGTGTAGCTCATCAGCAGAACACCATATTTAGCATGCTTCAGGGCCCAGGCTCAATCCCTAGTACCCAGTCACCTCCAAACAACAAAAGAAAGCACTCCAATCAAGTGATTTTGACATGCAGTTACCCTGTTTATAGTCACTGGCAGATCTTTCCTCTGAAATCATGGGTCTCGGGTGAATGGCATCACTCTGGATTAGGAAATGCAGAATCAAGACCTCACACAGGCCTACATTTTGAAAATCCTTGGTGACTACACTACAGCATAAAGACTGTTGGCTGGTTTGTGGCGAGACTGTAAACTGGGGCCACCTGAACCACAGCCCCCTTTCTAGTAAGGAAGAAGCAGGTGAGGAAACTCAGGGAGGGAAAAGAAGTTTGCAGAGTCCCAACTCTAGGTCCTCTAACCCAGTGGCACTGAGAGCCTGTATCTGTTACTACTTTTCACAGCAGGGAGGCAGACATCTGACTGTTACTGAGCTGTGTGTTCTGAAGTAAATTTAGGAGGATCACGAGGAGTGTTACAGAGCCTGTGTGGGCAGCTACGTGCACTGGTCAGCCACAGCCTTGTGGCTGTACCATGCCTCTCAGGGAAAGGCAGCTCATGCATCCGATCCGTATCCAGACACCCACCACCCTGTGTAAGGCCTTTCTCAAGTCCTTCCCACAGAGCATTCCCGTCCTAAATTCCATTTCTGCTTTACTAGGTTTTAAAAAGATTTATTTTTATTTTTTGTGTATGCCCGCGTGCATGTCTGCACACCATGTGCATGCAGTTCCAACAGAGGCCAGAAGAGGGCATGGGAGCCCCTGGAACTGGAATTTAGGCAGTTGGTGAGCTGCCATGTGGGTGCTGGAAACTGAATCCAGGCCCTCTGCCTAACCTCTTGAACCATCTCTCTAGCCCTGCTTCTTAATATTCTAGTCCTTAACATCCTAGCTTTCCTGTTCCCAACTTTTAGCTTGCTCCTTAAGGGGATCCCCCAGCCTCCAATCTGATTCTTCCATTAACCTTCCAACCTTCAGCAGGCAGTTCCCTTAACATTGCTGCTATACTGGTAAGCAGGAAATTCAAAGTCAATGTAAGATACAACCCAGGCCCGTGAGAGTCAGCAGCCTTGAATGGTGTCCATGTCCATGTCCGGTCCCCTCACCCGACTCCCGTGCTCAGCCTGTGTGTGTACAGTCAGGAACTGTGCTCAGTGCTAGCTGATGTGACCTCTTCATAATCCATCTTCATAATCATAACCAAGTCGTCCCCACTTTGAGCACAAAGCTGAAGCTCAGATAGGTAACCCTTCCCGGGACTGAGTCTCTGTATGCCACAGACAGGATTTAAGTCCTGTATGATTGCCGCACACATCTGCCTCATTGAAATTGATGTTTGTAACCCAGAAGCGCAGGCTCAGCAGACAGCCACTACTCTGTATACAGAAAGCATTTCCACCTCTCAGAACAGCACACCACTCTATAAAAGATGTCTTCTTCACTGAGGTGCCCCAGACACCATGGTTCCAGGAGCCTTGATGGGTCTTCCCCTACCACACACTCATCATCCATGGAAGGAAGTAAAATGCTGTTTTGAATCATCTCTGTGGTTCCACCCTTCATCCCCGGAGCCTCCTCAAGACCACGGTTACTCAGCACCTATACGCAACACAAAGGGCTTAGCCCTGTGTCTGAGGCTCACCCTGACTCACCCTTGCCTCTCAGGGTAAGGCAGCCACACAAGGACCCCTTTCCACCTCAGTTAAACTACATGTGGAGTTAACACAGGCTGTCCAGTCAGAAAGCAGCAAAGAAGCCTCTCAAAGCTTTGCTTGTTACACCAAAGACAATGAAGATGTTGAAGCAGGCATGTGTGTGTGTGTGTGTGTGTGTGTGTGTGTGTGTGTGTGTGTATAGATAAGGCTCATCCTGGCTGCCTTACCACACCAGCTACTTCCCACAGTGGCTCCCAGTGAGATCCTGGGCCAGTTCTCTTCCAGGCTGCCCCATGCTGCCTTCACAATGCTGACATGATATATGATGATCTCCCTGTCCATCCTCAAAGGGACAGAGCACAGTACACAGTACCGAGAATGACTTCTGCTTCCTGTCATGCAGATGGGTTGTGGGGGTTCTATTGTGATTACGTTGGTTATATTGTGGAATTCTACAAGTTAAAATATTAAAGCCATTTAGACAACCTACATTAGAAGCCATCAACTTTTAGTTCTTCTAGACAGGTGTTTCAGGACTGAACTACAAGGCAGGAGGAGTAGGTCCCACTTACAGGCCAGCGAGCACGGAGAAGAGGGCAATAGAAAAATGGTTTATGAAGAAATGAAGCAGTACACAGAGACTTGGGCATGCTATTACCCCAAGGATGGCTCATTTCTTATTCCATGCTGCCTTTCCCCACCCCCCACTTGCTTTGTTTAAGAGGGGCAACATTCCAAATGGGGAATTAAAATACTAAAGTTGGAGAGACTGTAGTTAAAAATTTGAATTTGATACTTGGCCAGAGCAATTAGCCTCAGTTTTCTAACTAGAAATCACTAAACTACTTCCCTCACGGACACAGGAGAGAAATGAAATCAAAGGACGGCCATGAAGCACTTGGTAGGGTGGTTGGCACATAGTAGGCACTCAGGTAGGGCCTTGTGAATCCCTCAGTTTCCCCAAGAAGCTCTTGCTTTGTGATCAGCAAAGATTATTCTTAGATGAACAAAGCTCCTCGAATTTTTTATCTGTATTTTTTTCTTGACCTATGTTCTAGTTTCTTTTTTTGTTGTTGCGATAAAACACTCTGACCAAAAGCTACTCAGGGGAGGGAGGCCACAGTCTATTGCTGAGGAACTCACACAGGAACTTGAGGGCAGAAACCATGGAGGAGCAAACACTACTTTCTGGCTGACTCTCTCATTCATACTGAGCTTGCTTTCTTATTCAGGCCAGACCACCTGCCTAGGGATGGGGAGTCATCCGATGTGGGCTGGGTCCTCCCCCAATCAATTCATAATCAAGACAATTCCCCCACAAACTCACCCCTCTCCACTGACTCCAGGCTGTGTGGAGCTGACAATCATGGAACAGAGTCTTTGGCCACATCTTAATGACTTCTTGATAACTAAGGTCTGAAATAGGAGGAACCAGAGATGTTACATCAAGTATAGCAGGTCCAGGCCCAAGACTTCATCTCTCTTGAAAGCGGATCTTGCTTCCTTTAGCTTCTATAGCAAAAATTGTATATAAGACATATACATCCTTAGAGATATTATAATGCAAAGGTTTGGTATTCACAGGTTCCACTCAATGGAATCTATTTAATCTGGGTGTGGTGGTGCATGCCGCTAATCTCAGCATATGGGGTGCTGAGGCAGGAGGTTGGAGACCAGCCTGAGTTACAGTGAAACTTTATATCCACATTTAAGGAGAGCCTCCCCTGGGTGAGAAAATTCCAGGTCTAAAGCCCTAAGACTGAAAGACCTCAACATTCTTTCTCTTTTCTTCTGTCTTACCTCATTAAATTGTGAGCTTGAGAGAAAAGAAAACTAGATGATTCTTTGAGATTTATTTGTGTGTGTGTGTGTGTGTGTGTGTGTGTGTGTGTGTGTGTGTGTGTAGTGGGTAGCCATCCCAGCATTGGCCTGGAAGTTCCAACCCCAATTGAGGCTTCGGTAATGGTCACGCCCACAAGGCAGGGCAGAGGAGGAAGCGGAGGACCCAGGATCCAGAGGAGGTCTTGCTTGGTTCTGGACCCTGGACGCTGGAGGTAGACCGAGCAGAGTTCTCCAGAGAACACTGCCGGACTGGGCAATACCTTTGCCAGACCCTACAACCTATCCCTTCATTTGTAAGTTACCCCACATAATAAACGACCCTCATGGGTTCGTGCCCCACATTGGGCGCCAGATATTGGTGAAATTATTAAGGCCACTCCACGTAGTTAAAAGGGAGGTTTATTTTGTGCATGACCATTACTGAAGCCTCAATGGGGGTTGGAACTTCCAACGTGTGTGTGTGTGTGTGTGTGTGTGTGTGTGTGTGTGTGTGTGTGTTGCATGTGTATGGGTAGCCTCAGAGGCCAGAAGAGGGCCCTGGACCCCCTGGAGCTTAAAGATGGTTGTGAACTGCCCGATAGAGGTGCTGGGAACTGAACCCAGGTCTTCTGGAAAGAGCAGCAAGTGCTCTTAGCCACTGAGCCATCTTCAGCTCTAGATGACCCATTGTTATGATGAGAATGTAGATCCATTCCCTCCTCCAGTCTTGTTTAAACTTTCCAAATTGTGAATTGGAATTTTCCTAGAAACTTCTTCTGCAGTCTGTACCTTAGTGAATACAACTCAGGCAGAAACCTGACTTCATGGAAAACGTGGAAATGGCATTGCAATATTTTGCCTGGTAGGCTGGCTATGTGATGATGATGATGATTATACATATCATTTTTTTTCCTCTGTGGGAAAGGGATCATTTAAAATAGTCATTTTGCCTGACTTATCCTAGATTATTGTTAGTGTTCTTCAACATTAAACTTGGAGATCTCCACCTTTAAAAAGTATGTCACAATTTGAGAAACCAAGTCTAGGTTAGAGTATATAACCCACAGGCCGCAAGCATCCTGGGGCATCTCCTTCAAGTGGTGACTCAGGGGTCTACATTTCTGTCATCTTAAATTGTTGACTTCTGGACTCAGGGTCACTCCAGAAAGAGAAGTGAGAACATGGAGAATTGTAATCATTTAATGTATGGGCCTAGAAGTAATACACACCATTTTCTCTCAAGTCAATTGGCTAGAATCTAGATTTGTGGTCTGAACCTACAAGGAACTTCCAAGGGAACGTGTGAAATGCAGTTTTCCCATTCAGAAGAAATAAATGCATCCTTTTTTTTTTTCTTTTTCCAGAGCTGAGAACCGAACCCAGGGTCTTGCGCTTGCTAGGCAAGCACTCTACCACTGAGCTAAATCCCCAACCCCAATAAATGCATCTTTTATAGTGTTCTTTAGCCATTCCTATCCCACCCCCTCTCCTGACTCACATAAGGAAATCTAGATAGAGTCTACACAGCAGTCTAGGTAGAAAGAAGGGTATAGACCACAACCCAAGATTAAGGCAAATCAAAGAGTGAATTAGCATGTATCTATATTGAACTGATTCATTAATAGGTTTGCTAAAATTCACAGTGCCCTCAAGAATTATAGGGAGAACTCAAACACATGCTAAGAAATAAGCATGGTCGGGGATTCTTAGGAAACTTTTATCATATCAAAAATGCAAAACTTCCTCGCTAATGCCATCTCAGCTCCTTCCCTCTGGGAGGCTCTTGGCAATGCCTCTGTAGTTGTTTCAAAGACTGGGAAATCATTCTGAAGGCAGCAAGTCCTGCTGGTGGCATTGACTTTGGCTCACCTCAACATCACTCTAGTGTCGTCATAAGCCTGTTTTGAAGGCCTGAAGTTGGCTGTCCTTGAAATAAAATGAGAAAACCTGAGTTTGTAGGCCAGTTTGGTTCCCAGCCCAGCAGCTATCCTGGCCAGAGTGAGCAAACAATCCTGTGTTTGTGAGTGTACAAGAACCGTCCCGGCCAGCCAGGAGGCCAGTGGGAGCACATATCCTCTGAAACATCAGAAAGAGCCAACTCATTGCCCAAGTATTAATGAATGGGCTGCACTTGTGCCCTAGGGCAGTCTCAGCAGGGACACGGTAGGGCTGAAGTTCATCTTCAGATCTGTATACTCAGGCCCATCTATCCTGGCTCTTAGTTGAAAATTAGGCTTAAAAAATAGGTCATTAGTACCAAGTAAAGTTAGTTATGTGAGTCATTACTTGGTCGATGATTTCCTTACCTCTCTATCATCAGGTAAGGACTGTCTTACTCACTACAACCCAGCATAGAGGCCCACAAAGAGAAGGCAACAAGTAGATATTTGTATTATGCAGAATAATTAAGGCAAACTGTTTTGGCTCAGTTTCTCTCTCTCTCTTTAAAAAATGAGCATATATATATATAGGGTGTAGGTGTTTGTTTTGCCTACAGGCATGTCTGTCTGTGCATCACATGCATGCAGTGCCCAAGGAGGACAGAAGAGGGTGTCATATCTCTCCTGCGACTAGAGTTACAGTTATAGATGGTTGTGAGCCACCACATGGGTGCTGGGCATCCAATCTGGGTCCTCAGGAAGAGCAACCAGTGTTCTTAACTGCTAACCCATCTCTCCGGCCCCTCTCACCCCACTTTTGTTTTTAGCTGTACCCTCCCCAAGAGATATCGTGTTCACTTCTCATTACAAACACAAAACAGATTTCAAACACCTTCTGCTGCCTGTTTATGACTCTGTGAGTCTCAGAACCATCAAGCTGATTTGATCTTTAGGAACTGCTCCTTTGCCAGCGCCAGCTGTGAGCTGGGGATGAAACCTCTTGTATCCCAGTTGTTTATGAACATGTGCATCCTGGTGTATGCAGTATCCAGGTCACGAAACCGTAAGGGAAATACAGTCACACTCAGTCTCTTCACACAGAAAGTGGCTTACTTTCCTGGTGGCTGATCACACTGTGGGGTCAGAGAAGTCCAGCTTGAGTGTACAGAGAGGCAGACTGCTGATCACTGCCATGTGGCTGTGGAAGGTGCCCCACTGGGTCTTCAGCTGCTATGCCCAGACGCGGTTCCTACTTTAGTCTTATCACCTCCTCAGTGAAGCCCACCCAGCTGTCATTCGGTGCTCCTGGCTCTGGGTAACCCATAAACTGTCTAGACCTCCCTCAGCAGTTCCTGCTTTGCTTTGTGATTGGTCTCGTTCATTTAAGACACAGATTTACCCCTTTTAGCCTCTCTTACTTTTGTTATATTTGAGAGAGAATTTTTTTTCAACATCGGGTGTTATTTCTCCGAACACAGTCCAGGAGTGGAGTCATGTGAGGAGAATTCTGAGTGCTTGTGAGAACACTCCAAGAGAACAAGAGTCTTGTGGCCTCAGTGTCTTCAAAACGTGGAATTGTTCTTGGAATGTGCTTTCCTGCTTCTCCCAGGTGTAGCGGATAGGAGTGAGTTTACTTCAGAACTCTCATTATTGCTTGCTGTTGTTATTCGAGTAAACATTTCAATTGCCCTTTCTAACCCTCTGTGGAAAAACATGCTTTGCCAGGTGGCTTGTCCTTGTGATTGAACTCATGAGAACTTCACGCATGTTACACCTCTTAACCCTCGGAGTACACACTGTCTGATGGTCTGCTCCATTCTCCCCATCCCACTGCCTCTAGAGTGGTGACAGTTATTGGGGCACAAGACACCTTTTGCGGGAGAGGGCAGGGAAGAGCTCTCTCTCTCCCCTCGCCCTCCTCCCCTCCCCTCTCCCCCCTTCCTGGAATTCAAAGGTTAAGGCTACACTGGCTGGCTAGTGAACTCCCTCCCTTCCTCAGGATTATAAACTGACCCACCACATCCTTGTCTTTCCGTGCTTTCTGGGGTTCTTACTTCACTTCTTACGCTGTCTCTCCAACTCCCCCCCCCACCCCCCTTTCTCTTTCTTGGCAAGACTTCCTTTAAGTCGATAAGATTATAATATCTGACTTAGATTTGATAAATCTTACTGTTTGCCTCTGTGTTGTGAGGTTCTGGGCTCAGTAAATACAACAGATGTGGGGAACATGCCCTCCCCCATGCTAGTAAAGGCTGCTGAAGTTCGAGCGTGTGTCGGTTATCCGGCTGGCCACCTCTGTTCTCCGGATAGTAACCCTCAGAAGGTCAAAGACTGGGCTGTGAGAAGCTCCAAGGTAATCCTAAAGAGCACAGGCAGGCACAGAAAATCCCCTTTCCCCACTCAGCACAGTTCCTTCAAATGATCCGATTTCTGTGTCAGGAAGCAAAGGGCTCTGGCGAAGGGGTGCGTGGTGGATGTGATAAATGTTCACTTGCGGGATGGGGGTGGGGAAGGGGAGAGTAATCATTTCTCCTCAAAGCTGAGCCCTTCCTCTGAAACCACAGGGTCTCAAAAGGATCACCTTTCAAAGGCTCATTTCAAACGAGAAGGGCTTTCAAATATCGAGTCTCTTGACAAAATCCACAAGCCTCCCTGGCAATGTTGCGCTCCCTATCGCTGTCCTGTTCATAAAATGATAAACAAAACCTTTGAGAGCTCCAACTTTTACCGGATACCAGTCACAAGAGGGTTAAGGGCTCAGTCCAAACAGGGGGAGTGGAGGCACCACAGGGACCTTTGATTAGTATTGCTCCATAAGCTAGACACTACAGAAGGGTTTTAAAGACCCAAGGATGAAGTGTGAGGAAAGCATGCAGAGTTCCTGTGAGCAAATATTGACCTTTGAACCTTTGAGGTTATCACAAAGCTGTTGTTTGAAGGAATACTTTGGGTTGTTTTTTTTTTCCTTGATGAGTGGACTGAAGCACCAACCCAGTTACAAAAGGCCTCCGGTCAGTTTGGGGCTTTTAGTCATTAAATATACACAGATCCCATGCCCCAGACTACCAGCTTTGCTCCCTCGGGAAACCAAATCTGCGCTACCTGAGTCAAGCTGTACAAACACCTGGGCTGAGCAAAGGGCGTGGACAGTTCAAATAAATTGCTCTCTTCCTCACCAAACTGTTCTGTGCCTGCCAGGTGGGCTCAGAGCGTGGAGTCCTGGTGAGCCTGGCAGCCTTGAGCCCTTGGGCTCCCGAGAAGGCTGGCTACACTAGATACTAGGCGTTTCTGCTATCTTCTGCATCCTGGTCTTGAAAGGGAAATCAATCACAAATTCTTTAGCTTCCTGTTTGCCTTTCTCTTCCTTCTCCCCTTAAATTCCGTGGAAATGAAAGGGCTCAGGGACGAACTGAAAATAGCATCAACTGTATGCATGCCAGGCTCTCCTTCCAGATGCCCAGGCTGCTCCTGTGTCCTCCCTAAACACCTCTGCCCCAGAAGAACACCAAAGGGGAATGTGATGCTAATCCGTACACACCATTCCCCTTGCCTGGCTCTGATAAGAGAGAACCCAGCTCCTATTGAGGAGACAGTATCAGTGGGGTGTCCTGTAGCAGGGGTGTGAGGGAGATGAGCTGGAGAAGCCAGTGATGGGAGAGAGGGAAGGGGTGCCCTGTCCACACAGCTGCTGCGCATAAAGGGCTTGCTCTGGACTCTCCATACCTGATCCCAGCAGCCTAGCTTCTTAAGCAGCTGTCTTGACCATTTCCAAGGTTCAGCTGAGGGATCTTGGCCCTCCCCTAACCCAGAAGATCTGACTGGGACTGAGGAAGCTAAGGAGAGATGATTTAAAAAAAAAAAAAAAAAAAAAGTCCACGGAAGCGATGAGTTTGCAGAGTCCCAGATTTCTTATCTTACAGGGCTTCCTCCCCCCCCACCCCCCAGCACTCTCCATAAAGAGTTCCCCTTCCTTTGTGTACAGTGAGATAAGCACATTTACAAAGAGGATGACAGGCCCTCTCTTCTGGATATTTCTCTCCCTTCATCCTGCTCCACCCTCTCCCCCAAGGTCCTGGGTCTAATCCTAATAGTAATGTGGTCAGAATTAATGCAACTCATCTTCAAAAAAACTTATTTTAAACACAAATAGAGGAACAGACACAGTACAACAAAATAATTGATTTGTAATCACCAAATATATCAGGTCATGAAAGGCAAAGCAAGGGAACCGTTTTAAAGGACAGATGTTAAAGGGACCAGCTTGGGATGTAGGTGTCCTTTGGCTTCAGAGGGGGCGTTGGTGAAGGCTGAGTGGAGTGCAGGGTTAGACGGCTGCATGGACCAGTGCTGACTTCCTGGCTTTAAGAATTGTGTGAATATGTAGGTGAACACTATTGTAAGTTTCCTTTAAGGTAGTGACTGTTCTGTATTCCATTTTCAGGAATCAGACCCAAATCCATAATTTTGAGAAGACAAGTCTCTTATTTTTTGTCAAGGAAGAGACCATTCAAATGTAGTTAACAACACAGGCTTTTCACAATCTAATTCATGCAGAGTTTGAGTGCTTTTTGTTGTTAATTGAACTAAGTAAACGATTGCACATGTACATGCTAAGAAGAAATAGGAAGCATCTGTGTATCAATATGGAGCAACCTCTGGGATATAATAAACAAAAGAGCCCAACTATAGAACACTGTGTATGCGCACAGGGAAGGAAATTGTGCGTATTGTGTAATATTTTAAAATTAGAGACCAGAAATATGAACTATAAAATTAAAAAAAAAGATTACCTTTAAGAGAAGAAAAAGATGGGTAATGAGGTAAGAATAAACGTCTAGACTATAACTGCATTTGGTAGATTTGACTTGGGAATCATGTAAATGTTTTATGTAATCATCAAAAACTTACTTTAAAATATGAAGGGTTTCAGAGACAACTGAGCTGTTAAGATCAAGTATTGTTTTCCAGAGGCCCCAAGTTCTGTTCTCAACACCTAATCTAATAAAAAAATGAATCTTTAAAAATGAACACTTTATGTATTTGTGTGTGTGTGTATGTCTGTGAAAACTATAACAAAACAATTGAACCCACATCTGATTAGTGTAACACACTGAGGGGAGTTATTCCAGGAGACTTCCACTCACCTGCAGCCTGCTGCACATCTATCATACAGACAACAGGAACTCTGGTCCAGGCCTGTAACTCCAGCTACTAGGGGTTAATACAGGCAAGTTCAGTGCTGCCTGGAAAACTTAGGCCTTATTTCCAAACAGGAAGTGATCAGTGGTAGAAGACTTAGCAGGAGCAAGGCACTGGGTTCAGTCCCAGGGACCACAAGGGGACAGAACCAAACAGACCGACTTGGCATGGATTGTGTTAGAGTGTGAAAATGTTGGTACTTGTTTCTGCAAGAGGGGTGTGCGTGTGTGTGTTTAGGATGATTACACAATTATGTGAGAATGGATATTTGAACACTGATATTCTCTGCCACCAGCAAAAGGAGAAAACTGGGTTGAAACAGCTCAGCAAAGTCATCAGAATTGAACTCACGGTATGTTTTATTGTGAGAAATAAACATGCATCCTAGTTCAGCCTACAGAAAAGACCTAGCAATAACACCGTGCAGCCATGGCCCACAGTGAGTTCTAGAACACAGCAGTTCTAGAATGCTTCTTCTAACAGTGAGAGGTTCTCAACTTCCCTAATGCTGCGACCTTTTAACACAGTTCCTCATGTTCCAACCACAAATTTTTCATTGCTACTTCATAATTGTAATTTTGCTACTGTTATTAATCATAATATAAGTATTTTTGGAGCTAGAGGTTTGTCTTTGGGGTTTTGACCTAAAGGTTGAGAACCACTGCAAATCTAACAGGACTAAAGGACTCCAGGAGAAATGTGATCCCACTTTTAGAGCAAGGAATGTTCAAGAAGTCCCTGAAACATTGCTGCTCTAGATTATGAGAACGGGACCAAAGACAGCTACAACTATGTTGAAGGACTAACTTTACAGACATTCACTGTGGTAGGAAAAATTTAAATCTTGAGTTTGTGACAATTCTAAAAAGATAACATCACTCTCATAGGAAGCTGTGATTCTTTTTAATTTTTTGTTACTAATTAGTAAAAACAAAAACAAAAAAACAAGGGTTTATTCTACCTCTCCTAGAGGAAAAATTGCAGTGGGTGACCAAGGATAGGTGGGACTTTTCTCTTTCCTATAAGGATTACAGAAAAAAAAAATCAACTTTTAATGAGTCAATAGACCTAGGAAGTGATCCTCAATGGTTGATAGTATCACAAAAGAGAGAGGCCAAGTGTTGCATGCTAATGGAGGACCATGTCACCACACTGAAGCATTATTTTTAGAATTAAGAGGGGAAGACATATCAAGATCCAACTAGTCTGGGGCTGGAAAGATGGCTCAGCAGTTAGGAGGCCTGGCTGCTCTTCCAGAGGACCCACATGGCGGTCTACAAGAGCATGTGACTTCAGTTCCAGGCAATCGCATGGCCTTTCCTGGCATGCACATGGTACAAGGCACAGACATACATGTGTGCAGAACACTTATACACACTTCTTTTTTTAATTTAATTTTTCCAAAAAGATCCAATTAGCAGTTTATAGAAAAGTGGAAGATAAAGAGTATTAAAATGACACCACAGAAATGTAGGGAGGGAGGGGATGGAGGAGAGACAGACAGACAGACAGGCAGGCAGAAAATGAGAACGAATAAGGAGATATAGCAACTAGTCACAATGTATGAACCTTGTCTGGGTCTTGGATCAAATAAGCAATTTTTTTTTTTTAATCACAACATTTATGAAGCTATTTAAAAGTTTGAATAGTATATTAATTAGCCTTTAGATGTAATTATAACACCATACCGATATTTTAAGAGAGACCTCTTTTAGGGTCTCATGCAGAACTGTTTACAGAGGAACTGGCATTGCTGATTGCTTCAAAATCGTGCAGATGGGAGAGGAAGTGAGTGGGGGTGGATATGAAAAGCAATGTCAGCCGTGAATTCATAACTGGTGAGGTCAAGCCACCTTTTTCTGATGCTTCACTCATCCCTTCCATATTCTTGGAATTTTCCACAGTGAAGAGTTTGAAAACAGCACCTACTATGTACCGGGCACTAGATTGGCATTGACCTCAGCCATGAATTTGCATCACAGAAAAACGCCGTCAAAACCTTTCCCGCATGGCTTAGACATGTGGGAAGGGAGAAGAATGTGGTGGCAACGCCCTTAACTCTCTGGACTTGAGATGAATATGCAGTTTTGGTTGCCAAATTGGAAATTGAGAGCAGAAGGCAGCCCTGTCTAGCGACATGGTTGAAGGCCGGAATCATTACTCAGGGGCCAGCTGCACAGTATGCTCTCCACCCAGGAACACATGCAGATAGATACCCACCAGACTGAAACAGGGCCACATGTGGGTTTTGACAAAGAACAGTTAGAAAGAAGCCCCACAGACTCGTCTGATTTCTCTTTGGCCCCTGGGCCTTCCATGGAAATGTGAACTTTCCCTTTGACACTTACACAACACTCTCTGGACCTTAACAAGAGTCCCATAGAGACTGGGCAGTGCCCTTTGGCTGCCTAGAGGGCAGGGGCCCCAGTGTTCTACACTGCTAGCATTCACACCACAATCTCCTCTTATTTCTGGGACCCGCCCTATTTGCACTTTGGCTCCATGGAACTTGGGGGCAGAAACATAAATTCAGCTGGTTACTGTTCTGCGGGATGGGGTGACCTTTATCCCACATGTCTGGGATGTTTTCTCAAAGAATAAAAGAAAAAAAAAAAAGGCTTTGTCAAAGATACATAGTACCATGGAGATGTCTGGTGGAGGAAATGTGTTTGGGCACAGGTCCCTCTGACTATACGTGTGTGGCTTGCAACAGGGCAGTGTTTCTGTGGGAACCAGTATGGCTATTTACTCATATTTTTATTTCATCATTTGCTACAAAGAATACAAAAAGGAGCTCCCAGGCAGGTTGGGGAGAAAGACACATTCACAGATTGCTTCCATTTAGGGCAGGGTGTAATCAGACCTTGAAGAAAGACTTCAGAAGACAGAGAGAGAAAATTCCAGCTTTGGTAATGAAGTTCCAGGAGGTGAAAGTGTAAAGCAGATTTGAAAGATGAAGCTAACGTTGAAGTTGGAAATGGCATGATGGTGTGTGATCGTTGGTTTTCATTGTCCGGCTGATGGGATTTGGAGTCGCCTAGGAGACACAGCCCCACAAAGCTTGATTTTTATGAACCTCCTCATTTTTAGGTTAGATAACCCATTCTATGAGTGCCACAGCTGTTCTGTATCATAGGCCTGGCCTCTCTACCCACTAGAGGCCAGATATGGCCACCCTTCACTTGACCCTCCACTTGTAATAACCAAATGCCAGTAGACATTCCCAAGTGTCCTACAGTGGATGGGGGTGTTGCAAATTTGCCTTTAGTTGAAAACAGATCTACTATATAAGAACATCATTTTTTAAGGCATATATGAGATATGTGTTATATGAAATCTCTAATGTTTCCATATATTAACCACTTAATCCTCACAGATCCTAGGGAAATACAGGTACATTATCACTGAAATTACTCACATCTAGCAGAAGAGCTTAACTTACCCAGACACACTCCTGAAAGTAGACTCAGGACCCCCCAGGCCTCTAAACCATCAAGCTACATCATACAATACCCCAGACTAACTTGCTAGTCTTCTCTCACATGGAGACACAAACGAAATGGTGTGTGCAACAGCAAGGGGGTCCTTGAAAGCATCTTAGTTTCCATCTGGATCTAGGCTGGAGGTGTCTGAGGTTGAAGCCCATGCCATCCAGGGGGGTTGGAACCACCTTCATGTGTGTGATCTTACTCTTCTGAAATTACTTTGGGTACCAAACATTTCTTCTCTATCTGG
Source organism: Onychomys torridus (assembly GCF_903995425.1). Lineage (NCBI taxonomy): Eukaryota > Metazoa > Chordata > Mammalia > Rodentia > Cricetidae > Onychomys > Onychomys torridus. The sequence continues at coordinate 72,305,666 of NC_050452.1, read as the reverse complement.
ACCAGCATTCCTTCTGAAACAGCTTTTGTCCCTGTTAATGCCTCATGGCTGTAGATGAATTTCTAAACAGTCTTATTAAATAAGAAACACAGAGCCAGATACAGGGGTGAAAGCCGTAGAGATCAGAGAAATACTGAGAGCCACCAGCTAACCTTACTCCTCACACTGCCACTGTAGCTTCCCCAGAGAGAACCAGCTTCTTCCTGTCTAACCTGCACCTTTATTGCCTTCCTGTTCTGCCCTCTCATTGGCTCTTAGCCCAGCCACCTCACTTCCTCGTCACTGTCTGTCTATACAGACCTCCAGGTCTCTATGGTTGGTACTGGGATTAAAGGCGTGTGTCACCATGCTTGGCTGTGTCCTTGACCACACAGAGACTCTGCCTGCCATGTGGTTGGATTAAGGGTGTGTGCTACCACTGCCTGACTTCTGTTTATGGCTGGCTATGAGCTCTGATCTCCAGGCAAACTTTATTTATTTACAAACAAATAAAATATCACTACACATGGCCAACATGACCATAGTCCATGGTTGCCTTATTGAGTTCTTCTACCTTTTGATTTAAGTACCAAGGAGGGGAAATTTATCTGAAGGGATATAATTGTTCATATGTCACAGGACATGAAGGCCAACTGTAGGACCCTACAGTGGACTTTAGGCTATTCGATGTAAGTTCCCTTTAGTAACTATACCAATCTCTACTCCATGCAGCTTTGATTTTAGATAATACCCTAGGTATTCATTCTCTCTCTCTCTCTCTCTCTCTCTCTCTCTCTCTCTCTCTCTGAAGGATCTGAATTCAAATCTTAATTCTATTGGGTACTAGAAATGTGCAGCCTGTAAATTAAATACCCATTTGTGCTTCAGTTTTCTTAATTTCCTATACAGTATTATACAGAAAAAAGCTTAAGCAGAACCATTGTGTATATTTAAAATAATACATCCTGCAAAGTGCTTTTTCATGCTATCCTTATTAATCTTTAATCTCTTCCTAGGGGTTTGTTTGCCAGGTTGCTTCTTAGTGTGGTCTACTCTCATCTGGGAATAAAATGGAATGTAGAGATGAGCACCTTGGTGGTAACAGAAGCCCTGAAGGAGGATAGGAGGACCCAGGGTTTAGTACAATTAACATACTGGGAGTTTTGGTGAGCTCTTGTTGCTATGACAAAATACCCAAGGCAATTGATTTTACAGAGATAAGAGGTTTTTGTTTATTTGCTTGTTTGTTTGTTATGTTTTGCTCACTGATTTGGAGTTTCAAGGGTCCCTGGCACCTCTACTGATTGTTTCAGTTCTGGTGAGGATCCTTTCATGGAGATAGCAGGGGATTTTTAGGGACAAGCTTTCACATTTTGAGATAGGAAGCCAGTGAACTAGATGAAGACAGCTTCCAAGTTTTACATTAACCCTCTTGTGTTTCCTATGGCAGGTGGATTGTAACACCAATCTTTTTTTTTTTTTTTTTAAGATTTATTTATTTCTTATATATACAATGTTCTGCCTGTATGTATGTCTACAGGCCAGAAGAAGGCACCAGATCTCATTATAGATGGTTGTGAGGCACCATGTGGTTACTGGGGATTGAACTCAGGACCTCTGGAAGAGCTGCCAGTGCTCAAACCTCTGAGTCATCTCTCCAGCCCTGTAACACGAATCTTAAAAGGTCTTATAATAAAAACAAAACAAAACAAAACAAAACAAAACAAAACAAAACAAAAAACAAAAAACCAGAGCCAGATATTGGGGTGAAAGCTGAAAGATCAGAGAAGCAGAACAACCAGCTTACCTCTATGAAATCCTCATGCTCAGAGAATGAGTTCCTGCTTCCTCACACTCTATATACCTTTCTGTGTCCTGCCATATTACTTCCTGGGATTAAAGGTGTGTGTCACCACTGCCTGACCTCTATGTCTAATTTAGTGGCTGGCTCTGTCCTCTGATCCCCAGGTAAGCTTTATTGGGGTATACAATATATCATTACAGTAGATGGATACATCTGTGATAGAAGGACCTCCTACTAGGCTTCACCTCTCTTCAGGGTCCCATCAGCTCTTACATTATCACAATGGGGACCTTTGGGAGACAAACCAAATCCAAATTATATCAAGGCACTAAAAAGATGCCTGTAAGTTTCCTACATCGTTTCTTTTCTTTTCACATCATGCATATGTCTACATGGGGCATATGCACAAGATTGCAGGTGCCTGCAGAGGCCAGAAGAAGGTGTTGGCTCCCCTGGAGTTGGAGTTAGAAGCTGTTGGGAGCTGTGTGGTGTGGATCCTGGGAACTGATCTCGGATCTTCTGCAGGATCAGCAAAATCTTTGAACTATTGAGTGTCTTTGTAGCCATCTACTTCAGCGTTTCTTAAGACATGGTACCATGAGCAGGCATTTTGCTGTGGGGAATGACTACTGGAGAAACACTCCAGCCAGGAGGGGGGATTTTCAGTTTTATTATACACAGTCTACTAAGAAAACATCATGAGCTCTCGCTCCTGCATGCTCAGCACCCACAAACCCACAGACAAGGACACCCGGCTATCTGATAGGCTCAGCTATTGCCAATGTCAACCCTAGTTTGTTGATTTGGCTCCCAGTGAATGAATTTCGGCAGGTTTGGTCTTCAGTGAGTCATCAGCCAAAATTAGTCCAAAATGGCCTGTGAGTTCAGCCTCCCCTGACTTTTGCTGGTTCCTGAAATGCTGCTTAGCTTCTTGTCGCCAGTTCACAGCCATCAGAAGCCCAGCCTATAGCACTCATCTCGGGGTTGTTTCCTCTCGAAATTCTAGAACTCTTACAAAATTTCCAAATCATGTAAGTGATCATGCAAACTCACCACTTGGCGGTACCTTCCATCCAGACCTGGAGTCCTACACTAGCATCAAAAGATTTCCCCATTATCCACTGGAGGAAGGAACCAGAGCTTATGAGGGACTGAGTGACTTGCCTAAGGTCAGCCAAGGCTAGGATGGGTAGACTTTATTATTTATTTATTTATTTATTTATTTATTTATTTATTTATTTATTTATTTATTTGAAGCTGCCTTCATCTCCCATTTCTGGCAGATGTTGGGGTATGAGAGTATCCTCTGAGTTGGGATAGCTTTCAGTTTTTACACTACTAGCCACGCCCAGCCATGATAGTATAATCAACAGAAGTATAGAGAGCAGGAAATGGGTCAGAGCACTCAGAGGAACCATGGAAACAGAAAGAAAGGGGAAGGAAGGAAGCGGGGAAGGAAGGCTGCCTTTCCTAGTTCCGGTAATAGTGAACCCAAAGGCATTTCCTGTGGGCATGCCTTTCTAGTTTTAGGTGAGGGGAGGTGGAGACCATGGCTGCAGGGGTTGACATCAGTGCTTGTCACTGAGAGGGAGGCAGTTGCTTGCTTGTGTGAAGGGCACATCGGAAGGGCCATCTCCTAGTCATTGCAGATTCACAGAAGACTGAATGCCCCATAGGCCTCCAGAGTGCTGTGGAAAAATGGGACCAAGATGTTTCTGGGTGCTCACAGAAAGCTACCAGCGATCCCACCCCCACCCTCCACCTCTCCCAGCTCTGAGCCACCCTCTGAGGACCCAAAGTCCCATATCACAAAAACTACATTTAGAAAGTAGAAGTTTTATAATTGATGCATTTCTGTAAACACATTGCTTTAATTTCAATTTTATGGCTCAGCTACTCCCTGGAACACATGGTCTGTAAAGCATTTATGGTGTTGTTCAGAATCTATACACTATTTACATTCCCTGTTCTCCACTCAGGTAACATGGGGCTAGGAACTTGGCAAGCGTCCTGGGGAAATGACTAGGATTATACAGAAACCGCAGGAACAGCAGCAGCAGCAGCAGCAGCAGCAGCAGGGACACCGAAGGGCTTTAGAAAGAACAAGGAACCTTAAATGTAGGCCTCCTAGGTGAGGAGGCCCACTGGGACACTGGAGAGGTTCCCAAAAGTGGCAGGTGGATGTTCAGCATCACCCCACAGCCTGGGTTTTGATTTTTGTTTTGGTTCCTGTGACTGAGTCTTTTATGTGTCCTAGGTTGACTTCATATAGCTGAGGATGACTTTGAACTCCTGATCCTCCTGTCTCTACTTCCTGAGTTCTGAGATTACAGGCATGCACCATCTTGCCTAGTGTAATGTGGTGTTGGGAGACTGAACCCAAGTTTCTGTGCATGCCAGGCAGGCATTCTACCAACTAAGTTATATCACAAGCCCACAGCCTTATTTTCTGTGAATTTGTAGCTCCAATAGTCTATTGAAAAGCACTTCACTTTGGCTACTCCCTTGGTTTTAAAGTGTTTTAAACTTTTCCCTGAAGTTCTGAGCCCTCGGAACTCCATATGGTCATTGCTCTCTGGTTGCTGTAGACATGGAGACCACACCCTGTATGTTTTCCCAGCCACCCAGGATGGGCTAGCAGAATTCTTCAAGCCATGTTCTCTGTACCCCCTTTAAAAAAAAAGACCTCAAATTGTAACACATAAAATGTGACCCTGAGCCTGAGGAGAGGCCAGTGCAAGAGAAAAGGGCCCAAAGATTAAGCCTATCTTTGAAATAAAACTACCTCTGGCCTTCTCAAGCTCTGCCCAAGAGCAGATCTTAGTTGGCCCTTGTCTGATGGTATCTGATGGTAGGAAGCAAGGCTTGGCCTGATTCCTTGGCACACAAAGATGCCTCACTGCTGACTTTTCAAGCACATGGTGGAAAAGTAAAGTAGCAAGATCAGAATCAGAAGTTAAAAATAAACCTGGCAATACCAACCAGAGGATGGTCAATCAGCCAATGGCAATCATTTTAATGGACCGAGTTAGGAGCTGCTATTGGAGGGAGTATCTGCTGCCTTCAGCAAACAGCATTTTACATTTGAGCGTTTTGCTGTTGGTGCCCTCCCCAAGCTATAAATTCCTGGGGTCACACGTAACCCATTGCCTTTGGTGCTGTGGATCCCCCATTGCCTTGCTACCCAGCACTGGCTGAGTTCCATGCTTAGCCGTGCACCGAGTTCTGCCCTCCGTCTCTGGAGAGACTGGCTGCCAGAGGGACAAGTGTATGCAGGAAGTACGTGGAGTCCCTGCTTAGGCTCTGTCCTTTGGCTCTTCCAGCTGGTATGCTGTGATGGCTAGAAAGAAGAGATGTTTTAGGGTCCAGAGGGAATTAGGCCAGTTGCCTAAGCAGCCAAGTCCAGCAAGGACAAAAGCCCGTGTCACTGTGGGGAGGGAATCTTTACCTGCGAAAGTAAAAGATGATGCCTTAGACCCGAGCTGGCCATGAACACGGGGATTTCAGCCCTGATTCCCCCAAGAGCCTTAGAGCTCAGTGTCTCCAGGCCAAGTGACTGGTTGTATATCAGAGTGACCCAGCAGAATCTGAACCCAGTAGTCAGAGCTGGACCAAACAATGCGCCTTTGAGTTGCTATGGCCTTATTGCTGGAACCAAAGCTGCTTATTTAGGCAAGCATCAGCATGTCAAGAACCAAGTGTGCCCCTGGAAAGGTAGAGTAAGGCTCCTGTTGGGAGGAGACAAGGTGGGTAAGGGGCAAGCAGGAGGGAAGGCTGATCCCTGCAAGAGCAGGAAGGGACCAAGGTGGCACCAGCTTGCTCTCCTAAGCCCCTGGTCCTGAGGAGTCCATGTCCTTCATGAACAGAGAAATAGTTCCTGAAGCTCTGCTGCCCTCAGCTGGGGCCTGACTCCTGCTGGCTGGAAGGTCCCAGTGTCTTCAGGGGGTTGCTGATTTCTTTCAGCCTTACTTTAAATCTTCTTGGAGGATGTCTTAGTTGCGTCTGTCTCCTCACCAGATTTGGAAGTCTGGGAGAACATGAACGATCCATTTAACTATGACTTCATGAGAGCTTCAGGTGTGAGCTAGGAACTGATCCCGGTATTTGAACTTAAATCATCTCACTCCTCCAATACACAAGGCTCAGACCATAACTGATTTGTCTAAGATCGCACAGCTTACTGGTATTGCCTAGCATGTAAGCCCTAGATGTCTGACTCTAAACTGGATATGAAGATATTGCTACAGTAAATTCTTGATTTGTAAAGCCTAAAAAATAACTCTAAGGCAATTACTCCAAAATTCATCAACACGGCTCTGGAATGTTTATGTTCATGTTTAAATGTGGGTATGATTTCTAGCCTAGGAATCCACAACTGCAAACGAAGTAATAAAGATATTTTGTAGGTGCTGGAGAGATGGCTCAGCAGTTAAGAGTACATTCTACTCTTGCAGAGGACCAAGTGTGGTTCCAGCATTTGTGTAGGGTTTTTCACAACTGCATGTAACTCCAGTTCCAGGTGATTCAGCAGCCTTTCGTGGCTTCTGAGAGCACTTGCATACATGTGGCATATATTCAACACAGACACACACACAGACACACACAGACACACACACACCATGAATAATAAAATTATTATGTATATAGGTACTTTATTTGCATGTATGCCTGCACAACAGAAGAGGGCACCAGATCCCATCACAGATGGTCGTGAGCCACCATGTGGTTGCTGGGAATTGAACTTAGGACCTCTGGAAGAGCAGACAGGGCTCTTCATCACTGAGTCATCTCTTCAGCCCTACAAAATACTTTAAATGATATTTTGTAAATAATCCCCAAAATATGAGCATCTTAATTCTGCTGCTCCTACACTGCTCCTCAGGCATGTCCCTTCTCCTCTCCTCTGTCAGGGAATCCTCCCTAGCCCTCTTTGCAGACCTGAGCTTTGTTTTTTTGTTTTTTGTTTTTTTGAGCTGAGGCTCGAACCCAGGGCCTTGCGTTTGCTAGGCGAGCGCTCTACCACTGAGCTAAATCCCCAACCCCAGACCTGAGCTTTGTTGTGCTTCCAGAACACACATTCTAATGTTTACTTGACACCCCCATTTGGATGCATAACTGCTGCACAGACAACCATAGGAACCTTTTGTCCTCACCTTCACAGCTGTTTCTCCCAGTGACCATCATTTTAGGAAGAGATTCTGTTACCCACTCAATTGCCCAAACCCCAAACTTGGGAATCACTAGTGGTTCCTTTATTCATCCCATCCAGTATTGATTCTTCCTTTGGTTACAGTTTCTACTGCTGTGATAAAACATCATGACCAAAAGTAACTTGGGGAAGAAAGGCTTATTGGACTTACACTTCCAGATCACAGTCCATCATAGAAGGAAATCAGGGGAGGAACTCAAACAGAGCAGGAACCTGGAGGCAGAGGCCAATGCAGATACCATGGAGGACTGCTGCTTACTGGCTTGCTCAGCTTGCTTTCTTGTAGAACTCAGGACTACTAGTTCAGGGATGGTACCACCACAATGGGCTGGGCCCTCCAACATCAAGAAAATGCACCCAAAGGCTTGCCTACCTCTATCTTATGGAGACATTTTCCTGACTAGCATTCCTTCTTCTCAGATGACACTAGTTTGCACTGAGTTGATGTACAGCGGGCCAGCACAGATGCACATCCTGAGTCTCATTCAAGGTGTCGTCTGTGCAAGGGGCTCACACAAGTGGCCACGATCTGTGAAACAGTAGCATACAGATGTCCCCAGAATAGGGGCATAGTTCCTTCAGTCCTGGTACAGATTTAAGATTCTATACATTCCATTGCCAAATTTATATTTTGATCTAACCATTCAATTTTGCATGAAAAAAAAATTGTGTCTTGGGAGAAAAATCATTTATCTTTTTTGACTTTCTGGTGCCAACTGTTTAAAACTTTAAGGAGACAACGTAGGCCTATCATGCCTGCATAGAAACAAAGCTACAGTTGGGGATTTAGCTCAGTGGTAGAGCGTTTGCCTAGCAAGTGCAAGGCCCTGGGTTCGATCCTCAGCTTTAAAAAAAAAAAAAAAAAAAAGCTACATGTTAATAACCATTGACAAGAATTTTCTTTACTTTTAATGTGGCAAAGATGGCCTCAAAGTAAGCTGGGAAACCACCAACTCCTTTAATGGCATTTAAAACGCTGATTTTTGATGAACTATCAGGAACTGTATTTCTCTTCACTCTCAAAGACAATCTGGATTTCGGCTTCCATCACAGGGTGACTGGGAGCTGGAGTCATCGGTAGATTAATACAACTGTGTTCAGATATTTTTAACACACAGTTCCAGTTAGTCAGTAGGTCTTAAATCCCTGGTGTCTGGAACCCATTGGGCTGGTTTATGTGCACGAGTGTGTGTGCCTGTGCACATGTTTAATACTGCCTAGGATTTCTTAGACATCTTTTGCTGCTCTGTGTGTTCTGACCAACCCCAAGCAATTGGGTAGAAATACAGAGAACCCTGTTTCCAAGGCTGCCGTCTTCCACAGATATTCTTGAGAAATGTAGTCTTTGTGGTTTCCAATCTCACGTCTCTCTGAATGTAGGTATGAGCAACTTTTACTGTGAAAAGATCACATGCACTTTGGTTTATATTAAGATTAATTTGAGATGTGTAAAGAAGTGAGAGCCACTTGGGATCAATATTTACTAAATCCAAATCTCAGTTACAGGGCATCAGGATTAATTAGTGCTTACATTCGAACTTAATTGTGACAGGCTTCCTTCTGTTTACATTTCTGAGATTAAACAAGCTCTTGCCTCCTCAGTGGCCCTTCCTGAAGAAGAAAGAAATGCAGCTGGCTACCAGTTAGCTGGGTCGCCTCCTCTCTCACCTTTTTTCTTCTCTGTAGACAAGAAAAAAAAAGGGGCAAAGAAAAAAGTTCTGCTCTTGGACCAGCTGTAAGAAAATATAAACCTTTACTGACATCTGAGTAAGTTAAATATAAATATCTGCAGTTTATTTAATTCAGAATTTGAGGGATTAGATTTAGGAGGTGATTGCCTAATAATCTACTGCTTCACTGTGTTAGTAAAGGTGAATATTTCCTGGTGGTTTTTTTCTGCTGGTTACATTAATTTACCAATTAATATCTTTTTTTTTTTTTTTTTTTTTTTTTTGGTTTTTCAAGACAGGGTTTCTCTGTAGCTTTGGAGCCTGTCCTGGGCTAGCTCTGTAGCCCAGGCTGGCCTCAAACTCAGAGATCCACCTGCCTCTGCCTCCCGAGTGCTGGGATTACAGGCGTGCGCCGCCACCACCCGGCAATAGCTCCTGTTTTTAAGTGTTAAACTACCAGCTCATATTTGATGCCTTTGGATTAGACAGCTACTGGCTGAATATGGCTACCTACAGAATGTTATATAAAAGTTGTCTTGGACTAGAGAGTTCAGTTGGCAACCATCTGCCTTGCAAATATGAAGGGTCTGAGTTCTATTCCCAGAAGACTAAAAAAAAAAAAAAAAATGCTGGGTATGTACTCTTGAGGAGGCAGAGGCCTATACCCCAAGATCTTGCTGACCTACCAGGCTCGCCTCACTGGTGAATCCCAGGACAGCAGGAGATCCCGTCTCAATAAACAAGGTGTGGTTAGCATCCTGAGCAATGACACCCAAGACTGTCCTACACACACACACACACACACACACACACACACACACACACACACACACCACGGGGAGGGAGAAAGAGAGAGAGGACCGTGTCCTGGGCATACAGCACAGAGGTCTGTCTGTCTTTTAGAGTGTGGAGGTGGATGGCCTCTGGTCAGGACCCTCTGCAACCTCCTGGGTGACTGAATAACCAAACAGAGACTGTGATTTCTTATCTCACATGCTATGGAGGGAGATAACACCCTAAAAGCAGAAAGGACAGCTTGAAGAAAGGAAAAACAAGCAGGTTGGGAAGCAACTCTGAGCTGTGGTTAATAGAGCAGGATGTAGATGTGGTCAGATTCAGCCGAGGCAGAGCATGCAAACAGGCTGAAATTGTATGAATTCAACTCCTTGTGGTTAGGTAGCTTTTCTGGGCTATGACTTTGGGCTTATATGACTCACAGTCAAGTACACAAGAGTTTAGTAAAATGATGTCCTGGGTTCATTTGAAAACCTGGGGTTCTGATATGTATGTTTGTTTCAACCTTTCCTGGGGGGTCATGAATCGAGCTCCACTTCTTTTCCTTCTGAATTCCTCTGTTCTTGTGCTTAAGTTTTACCTGCAGGAGTGGAGGGAAGCTTGGGGGCGGGTCAGGGAAGAGAGTGCAAGACGCTGGTTAAACATCAGAAACTGGATTAAAGGCTGCCTCAACCGTTTCCAAGCTGTGTGACTTCTAAGTTGCGGTTCCCACGAGAACACACCAGGATGGCCACGCGGCCTGCCTTGTAGAATTGAATGAGATCGTCTACACAAAGGCTACAAATGGCAGGACCTGTGTCCTGGAGGAACTCTGCTCACTTGAACCAACCTCATTTAGCAGCCACAGAACTGGATGAGAACAAGAGAAGGACACAGAGGCAGCAGAGCACACAGCAGGCAGAGCCCTTTCTAGACCAGGTGTGGAGAGTGCCTCTCCTCTGTCTGGAACATGCTATGGCAGCTCATAACCCTTAAAGGAAAAGCAAAGTCCTCTCAGGGCCTTTTGTGGGCCCACAACCTCTCCAATCCGATACCCATAAACCTGTCCTCAACTCTCTCTGGCTTCCTACATTTCAAGACAGTCATCTTCTCGTCTGGCTGTCCCCTCCATGTGGGTGTTTGCCCCTTTCTACCTTTCAGTCATTGTTCAGTTATCTTTCCAGGAAGCAAGGATGTCTTGTGGCCTCCAGTGCTCATATCTTATCTTTCTCATGATACTTACCACCACCTGACATTAAAGTGGCTTATCTTGTTAATTCTTGATGCCATGGAGAATACCAGAGAGAAACAACCTAAGGGATGGGGGACTTGTTTGGTTACCATGGTTTTAGGAGTTTGAGTCCATGATTGCCAAGCCTCATCACTGTGGGCAGAGAATGACAGTGGGGATGGCGTTGAAAGCAAAGCCGCTCTCTCCATAGCTGCCAGGAAGCACACAGAGGAAGTGGGAAGAGCCAAGGACAAGACATGTCCTTCAGAGGTTCATGGCCAGTGCTCTGCTTTCTCTAACCAGGCTTTATCTTTCTTAGTCTCATGCCTCTTGGGGGTCCATGGGAAAATGAATCTAGGACTTGATGTGGCTCAGCTGGTAGAATACTTTCCTAGTGTGCACAAAGCCCAAGGTTTGATCCCCGGCACTGCATCTGGGTATGGTGGGTGGCAAAGGCCTATAATCCCAGCATTGGGAGGTAGAGTCAGGAAAATCAGAAGTGTAAGGTCATCCTTGGCTACAACAGCAAGCTTGAAGCCAGGCTAGGCTGTAAGAAAACCTGTTTCAAAATCAAAAACATTTTTTTTTCCAGACAGGGTATCTCTGTGTAGTTTTGGTGTCTGTCCTGGATCTCGCTGTATAGACCAGGCTGGCCTCGAACTCACAGAGATCTGCCTGGCTCTGCCTCCTGAGTGCTGGGATTAAAGGAGTGTGCCACCACTGATGGGCTCAAAAACAATTTAGGTCACCAAGAAATTAATCCGTTGATTAAATCAGAGCCATCTCAAAAGTCTCTCCTCTACACATTGCATCAGGGCCCAGGCTTTCTTCAGCACGCGAGTCCTTTGAGAGGGACATTCCGTGTTCAGACCCCAGCGGTGTCTGTTTCACGCATCGCCCCATCTAGAAGGTATGCCTCACTGGGTTTACTTGCCCCTGCGCTTCCAGAGCTGAGAGCATTCCTGATGCATAACTAGTGTTCAGCAAGTCTTCAGGAACGGAATGGGTAATACCAGACAAGGCTAGTGCGCACTGACCCTGGTCAACTTTAGCATACATCAGAATTGGGTGAAGTGTCCATTTCCGGCCCTATTGCCAGAACTTCTGAACCATTAGGCCAGGGAGAGGGTCTAGGGATCTGCATTTTAACATACATCTCTAGTGATTGTGCAGCTATCAACAGAGCAGACTTTCTGAAACACCATTGAAGACATCAATTAAACCAATGGGAGAAAGCCATACTATAGGGGTGTGTGTGTGTGTGTTTGGTGTGAATGTGTATGGTTGGAGTCTGTGTATGTTGTTGGGGTGTGTGTGTGTGTGTGTGTGTGTGTGTGTGTGTGTGTGTTTGGGTGTGTGCGTGTATGTGGTTGGGAAGTGTGTGTGTGTGTGTGTGTGTGTGTGTGGTTGGGAAGTGTGTGTGTGTGTGTGTGTGTGGTTGGGGTGTGTGTGTGTGTGGTTGGTGTGTGTGTGTGTGGTTGGGGTGTGTGTGTGTGTGGTTGGGGTGTGTGTGTGTGTGTGGTTGGTGTGTGTGTGTGTGTGGTTGGGGTGTGTGTGTGTGTGTGTGTGGTTGGGTGTGTGTGTGTGTGGTTGGTGTGTGTGTGTGTGTGTGGTTGGGGTGTGTGTGTGTGGTTGGGGTGTGTGTGTGTGTGTGGTTGGGGTGTGTGTGTGTGTGTGTGTGGTTGGTGTGTGTGTGTGTGTGTGTGTGTGTGTGGTTGGGGTGTGTGTGTGTGTGTGTGTGTGTGTGGGGTTGGGGGGTGTGTGTGTAGAGGCCAACTGCAGTGAATCCCTAGCAATGGGATTCCAAGCACATGCTATCACAGCTGGCTTTTTGTGAGGTCCAGGGACTGACACTGAAATCCTCATGTTGTGCCGCAAGTACTATCTCCCCAGCTCAGCAGCCAGTGCTTGTAATGCAATGGGGCATGTGTTTGGAGGGAAGTTAGCATGTCCTCTAGCAGGAGCTGCTGTTTACACCCCAGCTAGTCTTCTTGTAGGATGAGGCTGGTAGAATCTGTTTTGGAAAGAGACCCAGCGGGCCTTCTTTGGTCTTTCCTACTTACGTCTTAAGGCCTTGGGCACTCATTGCCCCAGAAGAGGGAGGTAGGAACTTTTTCAAATGTGTCTGTCCTCTACACGCACCCCATCATCACCACACAGATGCACCCCATCACTGCCACACACCCAGAAAGAGCTGAGCTCTGATAGCCTTATGGGAACTCAGCTGTGGTCGCCTTGGCCAAGAACTATTCTTGATCCTTCAAGGATCATTGTTGCCCTGTGAAAGAATCTTCACTAAGTCCTGTTTATTTTCTTTTTGTGTGGGCCTTCAGCAAGTAGTAAGTTTCCTTTCAGCAAATAGTAAGTTTCCTTTAAAAGCATTGGGACTGAGGTCCAGGGGCCCTTGAAGTGGCTCCATCCCTGGGCCTTGGTAAGAGTGTACTGTGTAGTACACATAAATCCTCCCTACTTTAAATGTTCTGTTTCTTTGGCACTAGAATAAGAGTTGTCTCTCGTGCTGGCTTTCTCCTCTTCATGTTGTTTGTTCAGATATGGAATAGTACAGCTGGCTTCTTGTCCCCATAGTATTTATTACTATTTTCTCTGCAGTATTCTAAACAAATGATGTGAACCTAAGACATCTACTGAATCATATTGTTGCTGTCCAAGAATTGAGTCCATGAAACCAACAGTGGCTTTGTCTGTGGCCCTTACACTTTCCAAGAGAGCTGTGGCAATTTCCAAATGTCCTTTGCATTTTCATCTGCATTGCTAACTTCTTGGCTGGGTGTAGGCTAAATGTTAACATGAAGGAAATGCCAGTAAATCTGATACTGAAGTCCCTTCTCCCTAGACACTCAGGGAACACACACATTAGCGTATGCTAGTGTACCCTGTAGCAGGAATCTTAAGGAGTCTTATTAATAAAATCAAACCTGGAGCCAGAACAAGCCACAGCTTCCTCACCTCACCAGTTCCTCAGCTGATCCTGTTTCCTCAGACTGGAAGCCTCTGAGTCCTCATCCAAATGGATCTCAGCTGAACTGCTGCTCCAAAGCCTAAAAGCTTAACCAGCCAAATGCTTCTAGTTTCTGGTCCTCAGGCCTTATACACCTTTCTACTTTCTACCATCTCTCCCTGGGATTAAAGGCTCACTTTCTGGGATTAAAGGCGTGTGTCTCCATGGCTGGCTGTTTCTAATGTAGCCTTGAACTCACAGAGATCCAGGGGGGTTTCTGCCTCTGGAATGCTAGGATTAAAGGTGTGTGCTACCACTGCCTATCTTCTATGTTTAATACTGTGGCTGTTCTGTCTCTGACCCCAGATAAGTTTATTAGTGTGCACAATATTTTGGGGAACACAATACCACTACAGTACCCTCACACTTGTGCGTGTACACACACACACTCTCACACATTCTCTCTCACACTCTCTTGCACTCTCACACTTTCTCACACACACACTCTCATACACTCATACTCTCACACTTCTCTCATTCTCACACTCACACTATCTCACATTCTCTCACACACACTCACACTCTCTCACTCTCTCTCTCTCTCACACACACACACACACACACACACACACACACACACACACATACTTTCATATACCCCAGACAATGGAGAACCTCATACGGAATTCAGAGATCATATAGAGTGATTCTTAGGACTGTTCTTATTGTGCCCCCATTGTTTTGATTTGGGGAGACAGGAAAATGAGCTCACAGGCCATTTTAAACCGACACAATCCACCACATTAAGCGAGATTCAAGTTCTGGCTTGTTTGATGGCTACTGTACGCAGAGGAGTCGAGAGCCTCACACTTTGTGCTAAGCACTGATTAGTGCTCTTCCTGGATCAACTCACTTGAGTCCAAACCCAATGCTGTACATGGTGCCATTTTTGTTTTAGAGGTGTAAAAGCCAAGCCAGGCCCCGAGGCTTAGCAACTTCCCTAAATTCACCATGCTAACTAGCATGACTGGATGTAACCCAGAGATCTGCCATGCTCGAACCCATCTTGAGTTTCTGTAAGACCAAGATGGTATCAGGGGAAAAAACAAAACAAAACAAAACAAAAACAAAACATTTGGAGTAAAGAGGTTGTGTGCAAGTGCCAACCTTCTATCAGACTGTGAATTTGAGAAAGTAATTCGAGCTTTTAAATTCTGCTCTGAATTTTCTTTCTATAGAACCTCACTGGGATTAAGAGTTTCTCATAAGATAACATACAGGAAAGCATTTTGCAAACTGAAGGATACCCTGGAGAGCATGATTGCCTCAGGAGAAGCCCTGTGTACTTTTGTGTAATGGCCTTGACTAGCTTTCCTTCTGCCTGAAATGTAACGATAGACAAAAAGCCCAGATAACATAGCTCATGAGCCCTGGGGGTGGATTTCACATCACAGGGCAGAATCCCAGAAGTCGTGAATCTGGGGTCAGGCTGTATGTGCTAAGGGGTGAAGTGTGTGTGTCATACTGTGCAGAGCAATAAGCAAGGAAGGCAGTGTACCTTTCCAGGAGGGAGAAGGGAAGGACGCTCAGTGCCTCCCTACGTTTATAGAGCAGTAATTCTTTCTGAGCATTGCTCACACCACACTGTTTACAGTCTCTGGAGAGTGGTCACATGCACCAAAATGTCAGCGCAGCCACAGAGACTCTGGCTGCTTTAACTACAGGAGCACAGGCATTCGGTTTATGATTTGTGAGGTTTTCTGTTTGGGTTTTTTTTTTTAAACTCTTTTATTAAATTTATTCTACGACAATGTCATGCATATATAGAGAGTACAGTGGTCACTCTCACCCTCATCTTCCCCCCTACAAATCCCTTTCCCACACTGATGTCCTTTTGCTTTGTGGCCACTGTGTGTTGTAACCAGGGCTGTCTGTGTGACCATGGGTTTGAAACTTGAAGCCTGATGGGTTCATTAGTGGGCACACAACTGAAGAGAATGTCTGCTCCCTTGCTGAACCTGTCAGTAGGCCACAGTTTGGCAGGGATGAGTAGGGCCATCGGGCCCTCATTGGTCTGACGGACTGTTGACTTCTGCAGGCCCTTTGCAGGTGGCCGAGGCACTGTGAGAGCATGATTACATTGGCTGGGTCATGCTTGTAGGATGCCATTTCTCAGCTTTTCTCCAGGGCTCTGACTCTCACATCCTTCCCACTCTGCCTTCCACATTGTTCCCCGAGCTTTAGAAGTGGTGGTATGAATGTCCTGTTTGGGGTTGAGTACCTTCCCAGTCATGTGTCTCCACATTCACCACCATTCTCTGCGAAGAAGAACAGTGATTAAGAGGGAGAGAAACTTCTGGGTTTGGGTTACCTCACTCAGGATGATATTTTCTAGTTCCATCCATTTGCCTGCAAATTTCATGCTGTCATTGTTTTTCTCTGCTGAGTAGTATTCCATTGTGTATGTGTACCACATTTTCTTAATCCATTCTTCAGTTGAGGGGCATCTAGGTCGTTTCCAGCTTCTGGCTATTACAAATAGTGCTGCTATGAACATAGTTGAGCACGTATCTTTGTGGTATGGTTGAGCATTCCTTGGGTACATGCCCAAGAGTGGTATGGCTGGGTCTTGAGGTAGTTTGATTCCTAATTTTCTGAGAAACTGCCATACTGATTTCCACAGTGGTTGTACAAGTTTGCATTCCCACCAACAGTGGAGGAGTGTTCCCTTTGCTCCACATCCTCTCCAACATAGACCATCATTAGTGTTTTTGATCTTAGCCATTCTGACAGTAAGCAAACGTGGTATGTACTCACTCGTAAGTGTATACTAGATGTAAAGCAAAGAACAATCAGACTGCAACCCACAGAACCAGGGAGGCTACATAGCAGGGTGACCCTAGGATGACTGTGGCTTATAGCAAGTTTGGTATTACTCAATCACTGGGCAAGCCTCAGTGTAACATTTCACTATTAGGATAAGAATTATACTGTATCAAGCTGATAATAGAAAAAAATAAATAAAAATAAAAAAGAGGGAGAGAAACATTTGTCTGTGGGTGTAAACACTAGTCTTCAGAAGGTAGCTTGGGCAATGCACAGATACAAATGTTAAAATTTAAAATGAGACATGCCTGACAAGGAGTTAATTCCTAAAATAAATGCGCAATTCAAACAACTCAGTAAGAAAAATCTACTAACTAGTTTAAAAATAGGGCTAAGTGCTTAAAATGTCATTTTCTCCAAAAAAGTTGTGCTAAGTGGCTGACAGGTATCTGAAAAACTGTTCATTGTCATTACTAATCAGGGAAATGCAAATCAAAATTACCATGAGAAATTGTCTCACACTGTCAGGATGCCTAAGATATATATATGGGTATATATATATATATATACCCATATATATGAGCCAGGTGTAGTGCAGTCTATAATCCCAGTTACTAGGGACGTCCAAGCAAGAAGAGTATTTTAAGTCCAAGGCCAGCCTTGGCAGCACAGAGAGATCTCTGTCTGGAAAAGAAAAGAAAAAGGCAGATGTTGGTCTGGAAGGACCTGGAGAACCCGAAATGCTTGCACGCCTGTGATAGCAATACAAATGGGGCCACTACTGCAGAAGCCAGTGTGGAGGTTCCTTGTAAAGTTAAGACTCGAACGACTGTGCAATCCAGAAGTCCTGTTTATGGTGTATATCCAGAATCATTGAAACCACTTGACTAGTCAGGTGTAGGCAGGGGGATGCTTTTTAACTCTTCTTGGGCCAGAGAGATGGCTCAGGAGTCCAGAGTATGAACACTGCTTATCATCACTATTATTGCATACTTTAACCTTTCTTTTTTATGTACTCTTTGAGAATTTCATACAATATATTTTTATCATATTCTTTTCCATCCCCAGCTCCTCCCAATCGTCTCTGCTCTCTACCCATCTAACTAAATGTTCTTTCCCTCTTTAAAAAAACATAAGAGCAAACAAAAAGCCATTAAAATTATGGGATCCTGTTTATGTCATCCAGCAGCTCTTGAGCATGGGGCCAGCTGGAGTGTGGTTGATCTACCCAGCTTCACTGCATTGGAGGAATCTGGCTCTCTTTCCCTTCAGATACTCTTGAATCATTTCTTCTAGGACTCTGTCCCCTCCTTCGTGCTGGCAATTTCTTCTGGCTCGTGCTTGGGCAGGCCTTGCGTGTGCTGTCTCAGTCTCCGTGAGTTCATACGTGCACTCACGTGCTCTGGGATGCCTGGACAAGCCGTTTCCTTAAAATCTCCCACCACCTGTATCGCTTGAACTCTTTCTGCCCACCCCCTCTTTCTTCAGAGATCCCTGAGCCGTGAATGGAGGAGTGTGATAAGGACACCCTGAAGTCTCTCACACTCTGCTCATCATCCAGCTGTGGGGCTCTGTGTTAATTACCACCTACTACAAGAAGCTACTTTGCTGTGGGCTGAGGCACTGGTCTGTGGTTAGAGCATGTGTCATGAGGAGTCCTTTAATCGCTATATTCTTTAGGCAGAATAACAGGAGATTTTTCTGCCGGGCCTGTGACCTATTGAGCCTCAGCAATCTCACTGTGGCTATAATAACAGCCTGCTGACAAGACAGGCCCACTGGTACATAGTGGTATGCATGTTAGGGGTGTGTCAAACCATTTTGTAAAAAAAATTGGGTTTAAGGCCTGCTTGGCGAGACGGGACCCATACCTGATATTGTTAATGAGGCCAAGAGCCGGAGACTAAGAGCACTTCTTGCATTTCCAGAGGTCCCAAGTTTGGTTCCCAACACCCGTTTTGGACGGCAAACAAATGCTTGTAATTTCAGCTCTAGGGGAACATGACGCTCTCTTCTGGCATCTGTAAGCAACTGCACTCACATGCATTTGCCCGCATAAACACACACACACACACACACACACACACACACACACACACACACACCTACCTAAAAATAGAATACATCTTTTTTTTTTTTAGGAAAAAAGTAGAATTCATCCTGATTACTTTTTCTGCATTGTTTTGTTCTGAAACATTTTGTATAAAGTATAAAGACATTTCATGAAGGAGAAAAATAAATTCTAAATGTAAAAGGTGCGTCTGCTACTAACTATGTCAGGTGACTCACCACAAAGGGAAAACTTGAGATCAAGCTAAAACAGCGGCATGAATATTCAGACTGTACTTAAGAGACTTCATATCTTTCACTTTTCACCCAGGGCAAATGTGAAGAGACACCGTGACCATGGCAACTCTTATAAAGAAAACATTTAACTGGGGCTCCCTTACAGTTTCAGAGGTTCAGTCCATTGTCATCATGGTGGAACATGGCGACAGGCAGGCAAATACTGGAGAAGGAGCTGAGAGTTCTACATCCTGAGCCACAGGCAACAGGAAGTGAACTGTGTCACTGGGAGTAGCTTAAACATAGGAGACCTCAAAGCCCACCCCACAGTCACACACTTCTTCCAACAAAGCCTCACCTCCTGTCTTAGGGTTTTATTGCTGTGAAGAGACACCATGACCACAGCAACTCTTATAAAGTAAAACATTTAATTGGGGTGGCTTGTTTACAGTTTCAGAGGTTCAGTCCGTTATCATCATGATGAAGCATGGCAGCATGCAGGCAGGCATGGTGCTGGAGCAGACAGTGCTACACCTTGCAGGCAAGTCGACTGACAATCACACTGAGGGAAGCTTGACCAAAAGAGACCCCAAAGCCCACCCCCACAGTGACACACTTCCTCCAGCAAGGCCACACCCACTCCAACAAAAATCATACCTCTAATAGTGCCACCCCTATGAGATTGAGGGGGCCAATTTCATTCAGACTACCACACCTCCTAATAGTGTCTCTCCATTGGGGGCCTTTATCCTTCAAACCACCACAGCAAAGGAGATTTTTCTAAGACTTGAGATCCCAGTTTGGGGATTGGGAACAGTAAGCCCACACTGGTACCTGTGACTTCTGTTTCTGAGGGATTCCTCAGAGGTTTGAATCTTCCTTAAACAAGAAAGACCCACTGTCCTGGTTCCCCACCAACCTGGCCCTCACCAGTTGTCTTGACATTCCCAGATGCCGCTTACATGTGGTATATGGGAACGTGTATGGGTGGACCCACCCAACAGTCCAGGAAACACGTGTGCTACTGACTTAGCATGATCTTTACCACAGGAAAGGCTTTAGGAACCACCACAATTCTCTTGTTTTGAGCTATGAAAACAAACGAGGCTGTAGTCATTAGAGAGTCAACGTTTAGACCTGTTGACCACTTTTCAGCTTTTTGTTGTAGTATTTAAAGAAATTTCCTCCGTTCAGAAGACTTTTTGGCAGGAAGATAATGGGCAAAGTTTTCATGGCAGTGTGACAGAAAGATGGATGGAAAGTCTTCATGTGGACATGGAAGCTGCATTAGGCCAGTGTGGAGGCTTTGGGCAGCAAGAATTGCCTATTCAAACTGAGTTAAGGAAATTTATTATTTCACAGGGCAAGAAATGCAAAGCCAGGTGGGCTCCAGATGTGATACAGCAGGATTTCATTCCCACTGATTCTCACAATCACCTCACCCAACCTTCCTTCTCTCCTGAAAGCAATAGGCTCCACCACAGCCATGCCCACGTGCGACAGCCAAGGACAGAATCGTCTGCTTGATCTTGGTTCTCCTGAGGAGCAAGAAAGTCTCCCAGATGCCCCCAGAACCCCCACTTCTCACTGCACAGAATCGGGTCACATGCCTGTTCCTCAGACTCCCATGCTTAGCTTAAGAGGAACGCACCCTTGGAGCTGAGCAAGGAGCCCTGGCCGGGTTCATCACCCGGCGGGAGAGCAGAACAATGAAGGTTCTGTGAAGAAGGAGCCAACTGTGGAACCACGTAACTCAGCCCGGCTCTCGTGGGCTCTGTGCACATATACACGGCCACCCACTCCATCCTCTGGAGATGGCGTTGCTCAGTTCCTTCTGCAATTTCTATCATGTTTTGCCCAAAGCATCACTTTTCTCAGACCTTATGCTATGATTTTGTTTCTTTTCTTCTCAGCAGAAGCCACAATGGACATCCTGCTATAGAAACACTTGAGTGCTATCAAAGAAGCAGACCATATAAGGTGCTAAGGACCTTTTTATTTTAAATAAGAAACAAAACTATTTATACTTTTACAAGGACTCTGCCCTATTTTAGTAAATATTTGGCAAAGTTTCTTGATTAAAAGAGCAAACTGACCCTTGCTCTACAGGGCTGTTTTGCCATAACTAAGTCGTTCATTAATTTTCTGAAAATAGAAGCGGTGAATGTGTGTCCCTTCGCAATGTGCCTGGGCTAATGTTTGCTGGTACTTCACTTACACAGAGGCGCAATTGGCTGGGTGTCACATTAACCTGGACCCCAGTCAGATCCGGTGTGGGCACAGTTACTAAACAGAGTCCTTAGAGAATAAGCTTTTGTGGATGGAGCAAAGACACCTCCCTTTGTCCCTCAAGACTGTAGTTTGGCAATACATTTCAGAATGGATCTAGATGTCCTGGATTTGCTAATCAGCCCCAAATGTTTTTGAAAAGCAGCAATTGCCCAGATTACTAAGCCAGCACATTCTGAGGGCAGCTCCTTGAGTGCCGTATGATTTTGATTTTGATTTGTTGGCAGTTAACTTGTCCTGTAGTACAGGGCTCGCAGGAAGCTCTTCTAGGTCCAGGCATCACCTCTGCAGAGGTGGCATCTTGGTGGCTGGATTGGAAAGATCTGGCATCGCAGGAAGAACTGATTTTTAATGACTCTGAGGGATTCTGTAGGAAAGCCATGCTGATGGTTACTCCATGACACCGTCCAAAGGTAGGGCTGAGGCTAGCCAGTCAGCTGGGTGCAAGATTTGGACACACAACTTGGTACCTGTTTCGTTTGTGGTAAAACGTTTCTCCCTCCAATCCCTGTCTCCCACCCTCTGGTCTGAGTGGACAGTTTCTGATCCCAAATCAAAACCACCCAGAAGAAAAAAAGTCATTAATAGTTTAAGGAAAGAATTTTAATTCTTAAAATCTTAAGTCTGGAAATTGCTTTAAAAATGAGGCATTTCCAGCCTGTGGCCTCTGGGTTGCATGTGGCCAAGACAGCTATGGATGTCATCCAACACAAAACCATAAGCTTCTTCAGGGCATGGAGGGAATTTTCTTTTTCAGTGATGTCTTTTTGTAACCCAAGTTTTGGTTCTTGAGCATGAATCTTGTAGATGACAGAATCGTGTTACCACGTCAACAGGTTAGGCACACTTGATTCATCCTCTCTCCTCAAAATACCAACCCGAGGTGAGATGTCTCGTCCAGTGTCACATGGCTCCTTCCCTACAGACTCCCTCACTGCCTTTCTTGCTCTTGGTGGGAAATCCAGACTCCAGCTCTCGAGTTAACTCAGCTCCCCACTTCGCTGGTTGTTTGCTATCGCTTCACTAATTGTGAGAGAACGGAGACTCCCGTGTCGCAGATCCAGGAGGATTAAATGAGAACAACACCTAGTCCACTGCTGCAGAGCTGGTGAGATGGCTCAGCTGTTAGGACCCAAGTCTGTTCCCTAGCACCCATGTCAGGCAGCTGGCTCATAACTGCCTGTAACTGAAGCCTCAGAGGATCTAATGCCCCCTTCTGGCCTCCAAGGGTACCTACACACACACACACACACACACACACAATCTTTGACAGAGAGAAAGATCTACTGTTACAAGTCTCTCCTGACTATGGCCACAGTGTGGTGCAGTAGAAAGAGCTGTGAAGTAGCAGCAGCTCAGAAATTTCTGGAGCTGGCAGTTTAGTTCAGTGATGGAGCCAGTGTCCGGGATATACAAGTCTCCAGCACTATTAAAAATAAAACTAAAAATCTGTTGCACAACAATGTGCAAATAGTTGACTCTGTTAGATGACGAAGTTAAATATAGTTAAAATAGCAAAAAATTCAGACATCTCTAGTTCTAGCTGTGTGCCTTAGGTAAGTCACCCTTTTCTTCCATCTCCCGCAGAATTAACAGTGCATTACTCTACACCAGAGTTTCCTAAAAGCTACCTGTATGGATTATCTGGGGTCTTACCGAAATGAAATCATTTCTGTAGCTGATGTATGTGTGGCGCCTGAGTCAGGCATTTCTAATGAGCTCACAAGTCAAAGGCATGATCCTGCTCTGAAGCTTCCAGGTTTTCTTTGTGATAGACAAGACAGCCAGCTAGGTCCTTGAATTGTCTTCTTCTTGCCACCACATGGTGTGAAGAAAGGCATGCTGTTCCTAGAGGCCGCAGAAGGCATCTCGGAGAGTGCTCCTTCTTGGTACTCATTCTAAGGTCTCACATGTACCAAGGTAACCTTTGGTTTCACAGTAACCTTGAGCTCAACACCACTTTGTAGACTTGGCCACCACACTGTCAAAATTTCAAAGCCCCTCTAAGAGCTGGTTCCTTTTTGGACAATTAGCTCCTTCAGGAAACAGTTGGGACAGTATTAGGATCTGCTATCGGAAGGACCCCTATGAGTTAAGGGACCTCTTGAGCACTCTGCCTATTCCTGTTCTCATGTGGTCTTCATTTATCAGGGTCTGTTATTCCTCGTTCTCCCTTTCTGTTCTTGATCCAGCTGGGATCTCCTGCTCCTCTAAGCTTTCTTTCCCTCAGTTAAGGGGGAGGAAGCATGATACATTCAACTGTAGAGCAGGGAGCCGACTTGTATTTCAGACTCCAAGATCCCCATGCAAAGACTAGTGTGAACAGGACAGGAGAAAATGCATGCAGCACAAACCTGAAGCAAGCCTGAAAGTGACTTGAACACAGTGGGATTTGCATCTGGAAGAACTGCAGAAAAAAAAATCACAGGCCAACATTACCCAGGCCTGGCTGGCTCTAATTACAAGTGGGTGGGTACCTGGCTGGGTGTTTGAAACTGTTTTGGGTTCTTCTGGACAGTGAGGATGTTAGGATATTTAGGCATTTAGAACAACTTCTTCACCAGGAAGACAGGTCCAGAGCTGACATGACAGATGACTTCAAGCCACTCTGTGAGTCCTAAGGTCTTCCCTTCTTCAGAGACAGTCCAGTCACCAGCAAAGTTCTGAAAGGAGGGTAATGGGGAAGACAGATGGGGAACAAAGGACCAAGGGACCATTAGGTAGCTCTGCTCCTGCCTCAGCCACCTGACACACTCCACCTGTTCCCTCTGCCGCAGCACCCCAGGTACCGTCCCTCTTCTTGGTCCCCAGCCTAATCGCTGCATCCTTGCTTATGTGCATCTGAAACAAGAATGAAGGGCAGAGAGAAGCAGCAGGGAGGCAGAAGAAAAAGGAAATCACAGAGAAAGAAAAGGGAGCATGGTGGAGGGAAGGGATGAGAGGCCAACTTCCATGGTCCCAAGAATGTTCTCCCAAATTCTTCAAACCCAAGTCCTATCAAATGATCCTACTTTCCAGTGCAACCTGGTTGTATATCTGTAGGAAAACTAAATGAAGTCTGTACCTGACTAAAATTGAACTCTCTCCAGGTCATCTGGACCTCTGAGTTTATTGGGGGAGGGTCTTGGTTGTCTAGTTTCTAGCGTGTTGCTGCTCTCCTGTTTAAAGGGAAGTAAGGATTGGGGCTGTCCCTTAGTAGGTAGAGTCTTCCTAGTGAGTAACAAAGTCTTAGAACCTCATAAAATTGCACGCAGTTGCCTGTGCCTGTAATATAAGCACTTGGGAGTTAGAAGCAGGAAGACCAGATGTTAAAGAGGACACACTGCCATCAGCTGCACAAAATGCTGCATCAAGACAGAGGCCAGGTGAAGATGAGGCTGGCAGGCCACACACCAGGGCAGATGTGGTCTGTCTCTCTCCGAACCAAGAGGGCCTGACTTCTAAGCTCACCACCTCTCTCAGAGGGCAGAAGCTACTGGCCCTGGGGTCGGTCTAGCTGGTGTTCTATTTCACCTACATTTTATGGGACAGTCAGTATGTGAGCTGCTTTATGAGAATCTGTGTGTCACAAAGTCTTTTAAAGTCACAGCTGTACTGTCTACACAGCAGAGTTGACCACTCGGACCAGGCACTGTGTGTGGTTCTCAATGTCTTGGTGAAGCTATGTGACCATGGTGTGTCAAGACAGGAAGAAAAGGGTAAGGCTATTGCCAAACACCTGTGGGTGGGCGGGGAGGCTCCTTATACCCCAAACTTCTCACTGCAGCGACTTACCAAAACAGCGACACGTAGTTTCCTCAGTACGGTCAGCAGGTTGGAGGTCTCTGCTCTCTTGTTTGTACAACTAGAAAAAACAGGTTCCATCCAGCAGTAACAAAGGGTGTGATTTTGGGTCTAAATTGTAACATTTGGGCTGCCATCTTTCCTTGTACAAAACTCAAGCTTTGCCCACAGTTGACGTCATGGATCTTCTCATGGATTTCCGTCAAGTAGATGCTTTGGAAACAGATGATGCTTGTGTGTGGTGGCTTGTCAGGTGTCAACTCACAACGAAACCTGGTCCCCAGGGCTCCCTTTCTGCTATGACTTTCCCCAAGAGACTTAGAAGGAGAAGGAGTTGAGGCCCTGGCCACTTAGACAGTTTTTAAAATTACATTTGTGCATGTGTTTATTGGGGCTAGGAAGGATGGGGCTGCCACAACATTCATGTGGAGGTCAGAGGAGACCTCACTGGGGTTGGAGGCACACAACCTTGACGGGAAGCACCTTCATCTCGGCCATCTTCCCAGCTTGGCAGCTTCCATTTTTTCTGCTTAAAAGATGAGCTGCAAGGTGCCTCTGGGGCTCATGTCTTGTCAGAATGGCCTTGCGCGATGTCTGAGTTTCCAGCTCTTCCCTTTGGGTCCGGCTGTGGTACATCTCTGACAAAGGGCACGGACTTCCATTTTCCACATTCCCCAAGGCTGGATAGAAAAGCAAGGTGGAGGGTCCGATGTCTTCACAAGTTCTAGTTCTTGTCTGCTCTCCCCTTCATGACACCCGTGCTCATCCGCTCATCCGCTCATCCGCCCATCTGCGGTGACATTTGTGCCACCAGATCCCAGGTGCTCCTGGTCTAATCCTTAGCAAGAACAAGTCTCATCTTGTGCATTATCCTTAATGGTTCTGCTTGCTGGCTGATATGATGTAGAAAGCCAGCTCATCACAGACTTGGGATAATGTGGCTACACAGCAGCTAAAGCGCTTAACTCCAAATGTATCCATCGGCTCATAGTTTTCTCACTGTGGAACACAGAGCTGTTGCCCAAGTGATAAGGCCAGACACTTTCAGTGCACCACCCTCTGCTCCCCTCTCCCGCTTCTCCACAGAGGCTCTACAACATGTCCTCTGACCTGACTGCACTCCCAGCAGGACATGCTCCTCTGAGGTCAGGTCCAGCTGATGCAAACTCTGTCATCTCAGAATGTCCCTCCATCTCCACACATCTGCTCCCATTCACTTCCTCCTGAGCAGTGACTGTTTCCTACGGCCATGCTACCCCTCTTCTGACACACCGTCTCTTCTTCCTGATTCTCGCTTTCCTCATTTTTCTCTCAAGTGCTTTGTTCTCTTACCTCTCACAGACTCTCTCCCCTCACCTTGAGACACTGGACTCACCTAGTCCACTTCTTAGGACACTCTCCTTGACCCTGCTTATATGTCCCCCGGGCACTCACTAGCTTTGCCCAGTAGGGAACGGTCGCCTCTCTTACCGGTAAAGCAGCTTCACCCTACTTTCTGTGTCAGTCCCTCTACAGTGTGGCCCAGGCCAGCGGGGACCAGATCCCCCCACACACATGTTCTCGTGTTCACAGTGTGCGGGAAGAGACAACTAGCTAAGCCCAAAGCAACTAGAGAAGGTTGAGAGGGAAAGCTAGGCAAGCTTGGCCTTCTTAAAAAACCTCAATGCTTCCAGGAAAATATATTATTTTGCATTAAATTAATAAACAAATTAATCTCTCACACTGTGAAAATAAATTATTAATTACTAATAATGAAATAGCTGAGTATAATTCCTTGGGAAAATAACACAGCCCAGCATCTAGTGAATAAAAATGTACATACTGCCGGGCGGTGGTGGCGCACGCCTGTAATCCCAGCACTGAGGAGGCAGAGGCAGGTGGATCTTTGTGAGTTCAAGGCCAGCCTGGTCTACCAAGTGAGATCCAGGAAAGGCGCAAAGCTACACAGAGAAACTCTGTCTCGAAAAACCAAAAAAAAAAAAAAAAAAAAAAATGTACATACTACATAAACCAATATTTCTACTTCCAGAAACAATCTCCTAAGGAAAAAATTCAAATGCTGAAACATGGTAAGTGCACACTACAGGGTCTTGATAAGGAAAAATTGGAAATCACCGAAAATAAACACAAGAGAAGAAATGAAGGACCCATGGGCCACACATGGTGACCCGCACCTGCAATCCCGACCCCTGAGAAGCCGAAGCAGGGGGATCACAAGTGTGAGTCCAGCCTGGGTGCCGTGTACATATGCTGCCTCCAAAAGGAAAATAAGAAAACATGGTCAGAACATTAGGTACAAACCAAAGGGTAGGCGTGAAGACTATAGAATATGAAGAAAAATGCTGAGGACACCATACATGGGAGAAGCAGACATGGTTATAATGTAGGGGAAGTTGGTAAAGACACTCAAGTCTGTTTAAACTAGAGATAGGACTTTCTTCAAATGTCACAATTTCACATTTAAACAGCAAATTCTAAATATTAACTTGGGAATGTGGACAGATAGGCTTAAGGTCTTTCTCTCTCTTCCTCCCTTCCTCCCTCCCTCCCTTCCTTCCTTCATTTCTTCCTTCTGTTGTTTGTTTTTAACAGAACACTTTCTTCCAGACATCTCTACATTTTTCAGCTTGACTTTTGTTGACTTCCATTTCAAATGCATTTGAAAACAGGACTAATGAGCTGTTCTGTCCTAGGCTGCCCTGATAACTTGAATCTTGTAAACAGGCTCCAGATGAGCACGCAGTCCCTCCGACCTTATCCCTTTTTAGGGAAGAGGCTCTCACTCGCCAGCTGCAAGGTTTGTGGGGGCCTTTGACTCTCCATTCTTGCTTCATTTGCATTGGCAGTGGATTTCTCCAGTGAATTTTCTTCCCTGTGACAAAAGGGAGAAGCGGCCCGTCTGTGCCGTCCCAGGCTGATTCTGGAAAGCAACCTGAGGGATTCTGCTGCTCTTCTCTGGTAATGGATGATAATTGTATCTTGGAGTTCTTCATTTGGACTTGATGATAAAAGAGAAAATTATAAACAAAACTATCACTGAATGATAGCTACACATCCCCAGCGAGGCAAAGCATGTGATTGGCTGGTTGGGAATCCAAAGAGGATGGCCTCTGAGGTATTTCTAAAACTCAAGTAAGGTGGAGGAGAGGCACATAGCCTGCTTTAGGTTATATATCCCAGATTTTTATTTTGTTAGTTTTTTTTTTTTTTTTTTTTTTCAGAGCTGAGGACCGAACCCAAGGCCTTGTGCTTGCTAGGCAAGCGCTCTACCACTGAGCTAAATCCCCAACCCATAAAGATGGCTTTTTTTTTTTTTTTAAAGATTTATGTATTTATTATGTGTACAGAAGAGGGCACCAGATCTCATTACAGATGGTTGTGAGCCACCATGTGGTTGCTGGGAATTGAACTCAGGACCTCTGGAAGAGCAGTTGGTGCTCTTAACCTCTGAGGCATCTCTCCAGTCCATAGTTTTTGTGTTTTTAAGACAGGGTCTTGTTTTATAGCCCAGGTTGGTATGGAACTTGCTGCACAGCCTAGCCTGGCTTTAAACTTGTAGCCATCTTCCTGGTTCAGGCTCTTGAGTTCTGAGATCATAGACATTGTGCTGGTTGGTTTTTGTCATCTTTACACAGACTTAGACATTTGGGAAGAAGGAGCTTCAGTTGAGGAAGTGGTTCCACCAGGTCGGCCTGTGGGGCATTTTCTTGATTAATGGGTGATTGACACTGGAGGGCCTCTGCCCATTGTGGGTGGTGTTGCTTCTGAGCAAGTGGTCCTAGGTTGTATAAGAAAGCAGACTGAGCAAGCCAGGAAGCAGCGATCTTCCATGGCCTCTGCTACAGTTCCTGCTTCCATGTTCTTGCTCTGACTTCCCTCAGCGATTGAGTATGACCTGAGAGTTGGAGCTAGAATAAACTTTCTTCCCCAAATTGATTATGGTCATGTGATTATCCAGGAATAGGATCCTAAACAAGACAGGTGCATCCAGCCAAGTACACCAGACACTTTGTTTCTGGTGTTAGTTATGTGTGCTAAGAGCCAATCGGTTACCAAGGAGCTGGTTTTTTTTTGTTGTTTGTTGTTGTTGTTTTGTTTTGTTGGTTTTTTTTTTTTGTGAGATCTTAGTCTTGTTCATGGATGTTGTGTTGCACAAAGAGGTGGGATTCTTTATGGCCTCTCAGCCACAGGGGACTGAGAGCACTGACTCTGAACAATTCAACTTCTCAATTGCTCATCCGTCTTGAAACTGCCTTTTCTAGAGGTGAGGGCGACCTTTCAGGACCAGCCAGAGAGCAGATATGGTTTACCTCCCTCCACCTCAGCTCTTGTGGACAACTGGCCTAGGAAGCCCCATTTTTACAGCAGTATTCCTCTGTAGAGCATCAGGCCAAATGACATTCACAGCTGCTTTAATCCTCTCCCTGTCGGGAAGGTGCAGCACCACCACCCTTGGTTTTCAGAAGTGGAAGTTGAAACCTAGAGAGGGTCAGGTACTTGCTAGAGGTCATATCCACAAGTCGGTGGAACTGGGATTCTAACTCAGTAAGGCAGGTGGATTCCAAAGACTGCCTTTCCATTTGGACTCATCACGGGTTTGGGGTTTACTTTTCACCAAACTGTTTTTGTAGCAACACATTGAAACGTCACATCTCATCCTGTCTGTCTTATCAAGGAAAACTAAGGCTCAAACATAGGCAGCAGCTTGCCTCCTGGCACATGACAAGGAAGTGGAGAGACAGGATTTGATGCAGTGACCTGGATCTAGAGTCTGGTGCTCAGCCTCCTTGTGAGCACAGCTTCTCCAAGATCAGCCTCTTCAGGTGGCTGGCACACCCAGCACCCTGATAGCTGGCTGTGGGCCAGTGTCAAGGCTCCATAAGAGGAATGTGGAGGGAAGAGAGTCCAAGGAGCCTGCAAAGATTGCTTACCCAGATGGAGGGGCCATGAAGCCTTTCAAAGGCATGGGAAGAAGGGTCACGTCTAGCCCGCATCTCCATGTTTACTTCTACAAACCACCACAGTTCCCTTCTGGAAATCTTTACAATGTACAGGCCTTTATCCTGTCAGAGAAGGCTGAGAAACAGCAAAGGCCTGCCTTGGCCTTTATCTCCTTAGATAGAGGAGAACTCCACAGTTATGTGGGATCCAAGGAGAGCCAAGCTGTTGACACTGTCCAGCTCTGCCTGCAGAGAAAGGCACTGGCAGCACCAGATGATCATGGACTTGACCCAGGGCTGTTCAGACAGTACTGGAAATCCAGGTGCCCCAGAGCTGAGTCTTATCCTTAATCCCTCTGGGTAAGGCAGAGGCAAAGTATGGGAGCTCCTGGAGGGCCGTGGACTACAGGCTATATTACCCCAGGCTTGTCCTGGAGTGCCCAGGCTCACAATGTGTGTTCAGATGAGAGAACACAGGTATTAGTGCCAGACACACTGAGGTAGGAAGCAAGTTACTAATCCCCAGCGCCATGGTAACCTGCTCCGCACAGTGAGTTGGAGGACAGTCTGTATTTAGTGAGGCTCTTCTGCAGGTTATACATTATATAAAATTCTGAATCTAGGGGAATGTTGTGTTGATAAAGGGGACTGGCAGTTCATGCCTGTAACCCCACTCCACTACTGGGGGAGGCAGCAGCAGAGGACCAGAATTGAATGCTATCCTTAGCCCAGGCTACCTTCTAACTTGTCATGTAGCTGAGTTGAGACTCTGTCTCAAAAACTACAATATGGGGGGTTGGGGATTTAGCTCAATGGTAGAGTGTTTGCCTAGCAAGCGCAAGGCCCGGGGTTCGATCCTCAGCTCCAAAAAAAAAAAAAAAAAAAAAAACCCAAAAAAACAAAAAAACAAAAACAAAAAAACTACAGTTTGATACAACATGATATGATATAATTCTGAGAGTAGCCCACAGTATCCTATAAATGTTAGCTATGGCTGAAATTCTACAACTCAGACTGGTTAATGGCTCTGTTTTGAATCCTTCTGCTTCCTCCCTCCATTTCCCCCTCCCCCCACTTAATCTCCACCTTTTCTGGACTGTACAGTAGTTATATTTCTGCTACGATACTTAACATACTAGTGATAAGCATGTCTGTCTGCTCCCTCAACTAGACCATGCACTCTCCTCAGAGGGCTGGGCCTTATCTGGGTGCACACACTAGTGTAGCCGATTAAACACTTGTCTCCCTGCTCTGCCTCACGGACCGACAGGTCTCCCCCATCTCCATCCTGGAGCTCATGATGTGTCAGCTGTCTCAGACATGGTGCCATCTGAAGGATCCTTTGTGTAAGGGCCTTTGTCCAGCGGAGGGATCAGCTAAGAGACAGATAGGAGCCAAGCCCTGAGTCAAGCCTCCAGACCAGGCTGGCAGAGGTGTCCATTCCTGTTTCCTGGGCTTCTGACTGCTTTGCTTGGCTTCCCTGAGATCGCCATATCTCACAGCTGCCTGAGTGAGCACACTAACATTGATTCTAACCCTAACATTTCTTAAACGCTAGATGCTGCTCAACATCAACCAGGAAACAAACCACGAGGGGACTTTTTAAAAAGATCAGTCGCATTAGGAATTTCTTTCCTGCAATCTGTCGTGTTTTTCAACAAACAGAGCTCAAGAACATCAAGGTTAATTTGATGTTCATTGTTGTGAGAGTGTGTCTACGGTAGCCCAGGTTGGCCTCAAATGCCACCAGTAGTGGAGGATGACCTTGAACTTTTGTTCTTTCTTCCACTTCCCAGCGATTGTGATCCGTGGTCAGAACACTTCCGGGTTTTGTGCAGGGTTCTGCACAAGCCAGGCAAGGACTCTATGGACGTAAGCTACTTCTCCAGCCTCTGGTTCCCACATGTGCATGTGCTGAACATACTCTCCCTTCATTTTTCTGCCCCTCCCTCCCATTAGTCCTCTTTATCTCCTTAGATAGTTTCTCTTCCGCTTTCTTGTGATATATACACTTATTTTTATGTACCTGTCTACAATACAGGCACCACAAGTAAGAGCAAACATAGCATTCTGATTCAGCTGGACCCAGATGAGGACCAGGGACCATATTGCTAAAAAGTGCCTGGAAGGTGCTGGTGCTTCTGGGCTCACATCTGGGCACAACTGCCATGTGATCACTGACACATAACTATGATGGTGTCACCATGAGGTTTGAGAACAGCAAATGCCATTT
Source organism: Onychomys torridus (assembly GCF_903995425.1). Taxonomy (NCBI): domain Eukaryota; kingdom Metazoa; phylum Chordata; class Mammalia; order Rodentia; family Cricetidae; genus Onychomys; species Onychomys torridus. Next base: position 72,273,683 of record NC_050452.1, on the reverse strand, counting down.
GAAAAGGCACCAATCCAAATGGTTAAAATCTCTCTCTCTCTCTCTCTCTCTCTCTCTCTCTCTCTCTCTCTCTCTCTCTCTCTCTCTGTTGAAGACACAAGAGAAGCTTTCAGACACTGTTTTTTCCCTGCTTTGCATTTTTGCTGTGTTGTGGATAGAACCAAAGGCCTTGAGAATGCCAGGCAAGCACTCCACCTCCAGCTCGAGATTTCCTTTTAAAACAAAGTTAAACGCCTGATCATAAATTTTCCCAAAAGAACTGTAAAGTTATATTCATACAAAAATGAGTATAAGCGCACATGAGCTTGACAACAAGTTTACTTGTACATAAAGCACACACACACACACACACACACACACACACACACACACACACAACCATAGATGAATCTTAAGTGTGTCATTCTAAGCAAAAAGAGTCAGTAACAGAAGAAGGAATAAACATTCTAGAAAAACCAAAACAACAAAGGTGAGTCGCATATCAATGGCTTGTCTGTGTGTAGCTTTGCACCTGTCCTGGATCTCGCTCTGTAGCACAGGCTGGCCTCGAGCTCACAGAGATCCGCCTGCCTCTGCCTCCCGAGTGCTGGGATCAAAGGCGTGCGCCACCACCGGCGGGCTGAATTTTTTGTATATGAGTGCTCTGTCTGCATGCCAGAGGAGGGCACCAGATCTCATTGCAGATGGTTGTGAGCCACCATGTGGTTGCTGGGAATTGAACTCAGGACCTCTGGAAGAACAACCAGTGCTCTTAACCACTGAGCCATCTCTCCAGTCCTTTATGAGCATTTTATAGCGTGAAGGAAACCTTCTGTAGTTAGGTTGCTGTGGATTTATATGACTATATACATTTGAGGGGAAAAAAAGTCCTTCGTGTGCATTATACCTCTGAAACAACCAGGACAGTAGAAACCAACAACAAAAACTGATAGTTCCCACTTGCTTGTGGAATTAAAATTCCAGATACCCTAGCCAGGCCCTTTCTAATCATGTCTGTGCTTTACTGTCTGCAAAGGCAACCAGCCTTCTTCGCCACCACCCAAACGTGCCCTGCTTTCTTCTCGGTCTGAGCAGTCTGGTGCCCTGGAACAGCCTCTCGCTCTCACTGCCATCTGCAAAGGCACAGAGTGAGCACACCCTCCCTCCTCCCCGCCCTGCGACCTAGAAGAGCTGTCAGTGTCCATCTGTCTCGGGTCTCCTAGTCTCTGTAGTTCCCTCCTTCCTAGGACAAACTACACTAACTGCTTGCTCACCCCAAACTCCTACACACCCTTAGAATCCTCCAGCAGGTCACTCGCATCACATGCTACCTTCTGTGACTCTACCTGGCAAGAACCTTCTTTACACACCTTCAGCTGTTGGTTCCCAAATTGCAGACCGATCTCAGTGTTATATTTGATGCCCCGATTACTACTCTGTTACCTCTTGTTCAGCTGTCCACTCTGGAGGACAGGAACTATGCCTTAATTATCTTCGAATACTGGGAGTGTATTTTATTATTATTATTACACACACGAGGTAGATACTAAAAGCACTGAGTGAATGAATGAATGAATGAACGAATGAATGAATGAATGAACGAATGAATGTTTTCCCAGGAATATTTTTCATCTCTCACGTTGGCCCAGAATGATATCGTGGAAAGGTAAGCGTGCAGTGTGATCCTTTCTCTTAGGCAGGCGCTCGGTCATGCTAAGACTTCAGCTACTCCAGCTGGACCAATTCTTTGGACATAAGAAAACTGACTTAAACAAACTCTGCATGTGTCAGAGGCAGCGATGATCACGCACTTGCCCCAGCCTCTGAAAGGCCCAGCATGTGTGTCTGTCTGCCGCCTGACTCATGCATTCTGTGTAGCGGTGATGACAGGCCGAGCTGTGGTGGTATCATCTGCTGGTGGCGACTGACACCTTGTCCTCACTCCCCTGGTAGAGAAGGGTTCCTCACCTCCCCACCCTTGCTGCTTCCCTGGAGGTGCCCACCCTGACAGACCTGTCCTCCCAGTACAGCTGTCCCCAGAGCCTGTCACCAGCTCATCAGCCACCACTACACTTTCTCCTGGCCCTAGAGTGCTGACAGCCAGCCTTGAGGGAGATGTATGGCTGTGGACGCTGGCAGCTGACTCTCATGCTACTCACTAGGACAGTTTGAGATCCCAAACAAGGACACCAAAGCTTTGACCAAGCTCTGAATATGAAGGTATGTCCTGAGGGAGAAACGTACACAAACACAATACATATGCCTGTACACATGCATAGGCACACTTGCATTCACACACACACGTATACACACACACTTGCATAGGCACGTGTGTTCATATTTATTCTATTTAGGGTTGCTATTGCTGTGGTGAAACACCATGATCAAAGCAACGTGGGAGAGGAAAGGGTTTATTTACACTTCCACATCACTGTTCATCACTGAAGGAAGTCAGGACAGGATCTCAAACAGGGCAGGAACCTGCAGGCAGGAGCTGATGCAGAGGCCATGGAGGGGAGCTGCTTACTGGCTTGCTCTCCATGGCTTGCTCAGCCCTGCTCTCTTATAGAACCCAGGACCACCAGCCCAGGCATGGCACCACTCACAATAGGCTGGTCCTTCCTCATCAATCACTAAAAAAATGCCATACTGCTGGATGCTATGGAGGCATCTTCTCGATTGAGGCTCCCTCCTTTCAAATAACTCTAGTTTGTGTCAAGTTAACATAAAACTAGTCAGGACAATACTCATGTCCACACATGCACGCATGCATATGCACATATATCCACATATATATGCATGCATTCACACATATGTGTGCACATGACACACACATACATGTATGAGTGCACACACACACACATTTGTGTTTATATACCCATTCACATATGCAAATACCTGTGCACACACAAGCATATAATTCACATGCACACATACATCTGTACATATTCCCACAAGTACATGTATGATGAGTACACCCACATATACCTGCATCCATATGTCCATACACACATATTGTACATTTATAAACGCATACCTGAACATCTATGTTCATATACATATAAGTACATATGCAAGTGCAGAGACACACAAACATACGGATTCATATTCACATTTACACACACAAGTTCAAAGATGGAGCTACTAGGAACCTCAACTGACTATCTTCATAGATCCGTACCTTGCTCAGCCGACGTCAGAGAAGCTTCCTCCTACAGCAGAGGAGAGCAAATACAGAGTCCCACAGATAGACAACGTGCAGGGGGGTGAGAGACCTAAATGGGGTGTCTCCATCAACCTCCACTCACTCGGGGCTCAGGGAACTCTAGGGAAGAGGAGGCAGAAAGAGTCTAAGAACCAGAGGGTTGGAGGACCCCAGGAAATAAGACCTAAACACAGCTTGGCCTGTGTGCATGTGAACTCACAGGAACATGGCGGCATGCTCAGGGGCTGCACAGGGCTGCACCAGATGGGGACCTAGAGCTGCAGAAGTGGACACATAGCTTCTGGGTTGGGAGTGGATACATCTCCAACTGATAGCCACTTGCAAATGAAAGATTAGTTTTCTCCAAGGGGAATAAACCATCCGTAAGGGTGGGCTCCACGCCGCCAGCAGATGGCCAACAGGAAACGAACTCAACGCTATCTTTGGTGGTTCTCTGTGTCATAGTGTTTGCGTCGGGACAATTTTTTTTCCCCCGAGACAAGGTTTCTCTCTAGCTTTGGAGCCTGTCCTGGACTAGCCCTGTAGCCCAGGCTGGCCTTGAACTCACAGAGATGAGGCTTGGCTCTGCCTCCCTAGTGCTGGGATTACAGGCGTGCACAACTCTCTTGTGCCGTCAAAAGAAACAAATTTAGCTAATAGGGAGAGCCACAGTATACCTACATGAGTATGCATGTACACACACACACACACACACACACACACACACACACACACACACAGATTAAGGAGCTCCATTTGAGTATCTGAATATTAATGCCCTTGGAAAAAGAGCCTCTCGTATTTTGCTGAGAATCATCTTTTTGCCCTCTTCCTGGACCCCTGGTGAGAATTTGGAGCTTACATACGAACCAAATACTTCTAACCTCAGGAGCTTTCCATCCCAGAGTATTGTTTCAGTTTCTTTCTTTCTTTCTTTCCTTCTTTCTTTCTTTCTTTCTTTCTTTCTTTCTTTCTTTCTTCCTTCCTTCCTTCCTTCCTTTCCCTCTCTCTCTCTCTCCCTCCCTCCCTCCCTTCCTTCCTTCCTTTCTTTCTTTCTTTTGGAGCTGAGGATCGAACCCAGGGCCTTGCGCTTGGTAGGCAAGCACTCTACCACTGAGCTAAATCCCCAGCCCTTCAGTGTCTTTCTTTAAAAACTTCAATATTTCTGTATATGGGTGTTTGCATCCATGTATGTCTGTGTGCTATGCACATGCCTGGGGCTTGCAGAGGCCAGAAGAGAGCAATGGGTCCTCTAGAAGTAGAGTTAACAAATGGTTGTAGCCATAATGTGGATGCTGGGCGTCAAACCCAGGTCGTCTGAAGAGCAGCCAGAGCTTTTAACCACCAAGGAGTTTTATGTCTAGCCCAGTGTTGGTATATCACTTGCACTATAATTTAACACTACTTATCATTTCTCTCCCACCACCCTGAAACATGAGCTCTGTGAGACCTTCGTCCTTACCTGTCTTATCCTGTGTTGTAAGCACAGGCCATGTGGCAAGCTCTCAGCAAGCCTTGGGTGGACAGGTGAGTGGATGACTGAGTCGATTTTGTGGCTTTCATTATCTTAATTAGCCCCTGCATCACCCATGTGCTTGCTAGACCCACAAAAGCTAAACTCTGCAGTCACCCTAAGGGGGGGGGGACCCCTCAGCCACCAGGACAACCATGAGGGACTGGGTGTCTCACTTCCACTCTCTGGAAGAGCACAGAAGGGTGGGCGTTTTTTGCTGTTTATTTCTCCTGTGGCCAGAATTTACACAACGGCTCTGCAAGGTTCTTGGCTGATGTGAGCGATCCCTGGGTCACAGGAACAACTCCAGGAACCCACATGCCTCTGTCATTGAGTAAAAGTGGGCAACACACCAGTCAACCATTTCCACATCTTTCAGGCCATGCATAGCTGTTCTGAAGCTCATTTTCCCCTTCCAGCCTGTCACTGGTCTATTTGGTTAGCACTGTCAGGGGAAAGGTAGGCGGACCCTTTGCCTGGAGGGGTATTAGTGTGAGCCACTGGCAGGAGACAGTGTTAAATGCCAGATGCCAGCCACTATTGGAACCCACTTGTCTCTTCCCTGACGGCAGACCAGTTCCAGGCAGCTTGAGCAGCAAATCACAGGCGCACACAAACAAGCTGGACACACACAGTGTGGGTGTTGTTTCCTCTGAACACGGTGTCACTTTATCCTCTGATTAGGGACTAAGGGCTCAGGATGGTAAGGGAAGGCTGCAGCTATGTCCCTGGTAATCCACGGACTGTGATCTGTGGGCTCACGTCAACAGTTGGATTTCAAGGCTTGATTTGCGTATGTTGGTGGAAGATTCAGGGTCTTATCTACCTCATGAATTTCCAAAACAATTTTTAAGGTACTTTCTCAAAAACAAAGCACTCTTAAAAATGAAAATATAAGTTCAAGAGAACAGAAAAAGTATAAAAGAAAAAGGTAGTTTCAAAATAGTTGTACATACAAAATACACATATATGTGTATATATTGTTCTTTGGTGGGGGAAGGATTCGTAATTTGGTAAAATTATACAGACTGCTTCTTCTAATTACAAAACGTCCTTAGTAATTCTCGATGATTATGTTTAATATTACAAAAGATTCCACTGAATGGCGACACCGTAATTTACCCAGCTATTCCCTGACAGATGGGCATCCAAGCTACTAATGGTTTATTAGTATAATAAAAACACAGCGGTAAACAGGTAGCGTGAGTCACAGGTCCCTGTACATGGAAGACGAGCAGCTTATTAAAGCCACAAACACTTCGGGTTACACGAAAGACACAGATTGGACAGAGAGAGGCTGAGGGCAGCAGTGGGGGCCAACTGCCAGGGTCCCGCTGCCACTCAGTCCTGGGACTGTGCCCATGTCAGGACATGTGTTCTCATTCACAGGACACACCTCACAGCCCGGGTTAGGATGAGTCTGGCTGAGTCACTGAGTGTCCTTTTCACCTGGAGCTTTGGAAGACCCCTGAGAGAAGTCTCTCATGCAGGTGCTGCATCATGTGTGGGTGGAACAAACCGAGCTAGCTGCTCCCAGCACTAGGGAGGGCATCAGGAGGGAGCCTTAAATGGAGGTTCCAGAGTGGCAGCGCCCACACTTTCCTGTCCATCAGCTCCAGGCTGTGTGCACAGACATGCCCAAATTCTGTTCATCACCGACCCTTTTCTCTGCTTTGATTAAGGATCAAAATGAAAACTAAAGGTTCAGGTGGTCCGACATCACAGGCAGTGAAGTCTTCATGGACCGTGCAGGGTCATGGTGCTCTAGGTGGAAATGGGGTCCCAGAACCACAGAACAGGGCAGGGTCACTACACTCTGGGGAAGTGGGGTCCCAGAAGCACAGAACAGGTCAGGGTCACTACACTCTGGTGGAACTGGGGTCCCAGAATCACAGAACAGGTCAGGATCACTACACTCTGGGGAAATGGGGTCCCAGAAACACAGAACAGGACAGTGTCACTACGCTCTGGTGGAAATGGGGTCCCAGGATCATGGGATGCAGCTGTGTGTTGTGTAGCAGTGTCCTCTGAGATAAAACATTCCATCTCAGAAAGAAGCTCATTAAGACTCACAATGTTCTAGTGAGAGGTGAAACATCCCATTCTGATCGAAAGTTCACTGAAACATAGTAAATCAGCTACTCAAAAGCTTCAGAAAGTCCTTGGAACTGACTGGGTTCACTAGGTCACTCCCACCCCAACCTTGCTAAGCAGGAAGGACTGCTGAACCATACTCTATGCTGGAAGAGGCAGAGACCAGACCCATAACCTGAAGGGGACACTCTCCAACCTGCTGGGCTCCCTGCAGACTCTGTAGAGTGCTCCATGCTCCCAGCTTTGTGAGCTGACAGCCATGCCAGGGTGGGCAGTGGAGACGCAGCTGCCTGTGAGTCCTTTCTGCTCCCTTCACCCACATTCCTGTAAGTGACCCCAATAAAACTCTTGTCCACCAAAGCTGGACTTTGGTCTGTCATTGTCGCTCTATCTGGAGTAAGTAGGTGTTTGTTTACATCTCCCTGGGAATAGTAACAGAGTGACCAGCACTGGGTTGCTACATTCTCGGTAGAAATGAGTTACAGGAATGTTGGTTGCTTAGCTTAGCAAACTGTGATTGTCCAAGCTGAGTGGAAAGCCTTGCACTCGCTTTAGCTTGCAGGTAACAGAATTCTGAATAGCAAACCCTCTCCCTCAGGGGCACTTGAACAGGGGGTTGCTGTCTGCTGCCCTGCATTACTGAACTCCAGGAATTGGGGGTGGGACAAGACCATCAACCTGCTGGATTCTTTTCAGCATAGCCTGGACTGAGCATCTGGAGGACCTGTAAGAGACCCATGTCATCTGGACATGTCTCCCGTAGTAGGACATGACAGAGAACTTCTGAGATGGCTCAGGCCCACTAGGGAATCCTGGGCCTTACATATTCCAGCACCATCTTGGAGGCACCCCACTTCCTGGATGATGGATGAGGCGCCCAAAGTAAACCACAACCTCACCTCTACCCAGGCAGAGACTGAGAGAGAATGTAAAGCGTGGCCTGGGGGACTTAGGGAAGCAAAGGTACCCAGAGTCTCATGGCTGCTACAAGGATTCCAGAGACCCCTGAGCTCCACCTACAGGGACAGGCCACACCCCCGTTTCTCAGTTTCCCCATCTCTAAGTTAAGAATGGCTGCAGCCTGCATCCCTCTTCTGTGAGACAGTCCCACTTAAACACATTCACTGCAAAGTTCTCAGTATGCCCACGATTCCGGCCCTCCCCTTGGACTCTAGCATTGGCAAGCAGCCTTTCCCGATGTAGTTATGTTTAAGGACCTTGCTTTGATCCACACAGTAAACAAAAACGACACAATGAAAGCCCATGTTAAATTGAAATCCCACTTTAGTATAAGTTGGCACTCAGGAAGAATCCAAGGTGAGAAATTGAGCAATGTGGGAATGCAGAGGCCAGGCCAGAGCTGAGGTTCGGAGTAAGAAAGGCCCACAAAGATGACGTGCACTTAGGGAACTGCAGGGGATGGACAAGGAGTGTTAACAAAAATGTCAGAGGGGTCCTCCCCCTCCCCTCCCCTCCCCTCCTCCTACCCCTCCTCCCCTTCCCCCTCCTCCTACCCCTCCTCCCCTTCTTCCTCCCCCTCCTCCTGCCCCTCCTCCCCTTCTTCCTCCCCCTCCTCCCCCCCCTCCTCCCCTTCCCCCTCCCCCTCCTCCTCCTTTAGCAAATTGAAGGGTTCTTATCAGAAAAAGTTTGCGGCTGTAGACTCTCTTTCATTAACTTATTCACTTACTTACAAGCATATTTAATATTCAGACCTCGCTCTGCTGCTTGAGTGCTGGGAGAAGTACAAGACAGAAGTTTCTAAGTCTTGGCCTAAAAGATAGAAAGGTAACTTGTCAGCCAAGATGCCAGAATGCCTGGGTGCAAATCTTCCATTTCCCAGTTCTGCATTCAACTACTCTGGCCTTCAGCTTTCTTGTTTAGAGACTAGGAACAATGATATCATTCTTTCCTTCATCTGTTGTGGGGAATAAATTATTTAACAAAGTGTTTAGAATGGAGCCTGCTACATAATAATTGCCCCAATAAATGTCAGTCATGATTAAGAAGGGAGTTTCCAAAGAAGGCGATGGGCTCACCTTCCAACATTAGCAGGTCATTCGATGCATCATCATAGTTAAAATATTTTGCCTTTTCCTTGTATATGTAATGGTCTTATTTGCTTACTCTCAACATTTATCATGTGCAGGCTCCATTTTACAAACAAACAAATTCTCCGGAAATCAGCAAAAGGCAACATCCAAGAATCTGTCAAATAAGCACACTCCACCCAGGATCTGAGTTTAATTTGATTTGTGCTGAGAGCTTGACATTCCTCTCACGCTTGGTGAAGGTGTGTGGCTGGGTGTGGTATTATCGCAGAGCTTCCTAAGGCACTGCCCTGGCTCCTGGGGCTTTGCTAGTGAGCTGGAGCGGTCCCCTAGCTCACTGTCATTGCGCAGCACAAGACACTCCCTATCCATTGCTGTGTACCCAGCCTCTGCAAGAGTAGTTGGTGGTCATGTCACCAGACTGAGGGAGTGTCCGCCATGGATTTGACGAGACAAAACAGATGGGTTTGGTTTTAGGGTTCCACCCACTCAGTGTGTGGGTGTTGTTGACCTCGGAGTAGAGACTGCAGAGAGATCCTTGGGTCTCACCAGTTGAATCCGCCCTTTTACAGATGGGGATCAGGAAGGAAGAGGGTATCTGGGATCCAGTAAAACTCCTTCCTTCCTGGGGTTCCCCGAGGTCAGCCTCCACCAAGCCACCCACCTGTCCTCAGGGCATATATGACCTATTCAGTCCATCCCTGTTTTCTCAGTGCAGAAACAGAAGGAAAGTGGGAACATGAATGATAACCCTCCTCAGGAGCCCAAGTAGCTGATACCCAGAGTGTGTGAAGGAGCCAGGTCACGGTTGATGTTTCTCTGGCTCCCTAGAAATGGTCAAAAGCAACAGATGTCTCAACCTGTGGTCCATGGTCAACACAGTACATTGTGGAGACCTCCAGGCTGACTTCACAGAGCTGAACCTGTCTAGGATGGCATTCCAGGCCCAGACTAGAAGTGGGTGATGTGGTTGGGGCATCGATGGATGCTAGGCTTTCTCTAACCAGGCTCACTCTGAAGCCTTTCTCCTTTGGACATCTCATAAGTAGGACTCAACTGTGACATGTGACCACATTGGGTGAGTCCTATTGGAGCAACATAGTCTAGAGTCAAATGGCCAAGACCCTTGTTTGATATGCCCACAAATGGGGACAGAGCCTCTGTTCTCACTCATGTCTTAGAATAGTATGATTACAACAACAGCTACCATTTACTAAGTCCTAATGCAGCAGAGAATATTCTAGGAGGAAGAGGGGAGCAAGAGTATTGTACTCAGGGGAGGCAGAGTAATACAGTGTGTGTGTGTGTGTGTGTGTGTGTGTGTGTGTGTGTATACACATTTGAGTGCAGGTGCCTGCAGAGGCCAGAAGAGGGAGTTGGAGCTAGAATTACAGGTTGTTGAAACCACCTGATATGGGTATTTGGATCTGAACTCAGGCCTTCTACAAAATCAACAAGCCATCTCTCCAGCTCCTCTAGGTTTTTTTTTTTTTTTAATTTGTTCTTTATTCCAAAATTATGACCAGTTTCCACAAAACCCCTCAGCGCTCTGCACGGCGGCCATGTTGTTATAGTTCCAATAAGGTCTGAATGCTAGTGAAGCAAAGGACTTTTCTCTGAAAGAAAGTTGAAACAGGCTTGGGACATGGTTTCAAATTTTGACCCTCTTAATACCATACCAGAAACCTTCTGGATGGTACAGATGAAATCACAGGTTCAGACACAGATACAATTTAAACTCTTCAGTCCACTCCCACAGTTTAGAGCTATTGGCTGCCCTGTGCCCAGGCTTCTGTCTTGGTTACTGTTCTGTTACTGTGGAGAGACATCATGACCAAGGCAACTCTTAAGAAAGAAAGCATTTAACTGGGGGCTTGCTTACAGTTTCAGAGGGTTAGTCCCTGATCATCATGGTGGGGAGCAGGGCAGCATGTAGGCAGATACTGTAGCAGTAGCTGGGAGCTGCATCCTAACACATGGAGGGACCAGAGTACTCAGTGGCTACGCCAGGAATGGACCAACTCTGAAGTTGGGTGTGTGTGTGTGATTCCCCCACACTTCCCATCATCCCACAGGACTCTGAGCCACTCCATGACAAGGCATATGACCCTGCTGAGGAGACCTATGTCTGCATCTCTAACTCAGGGACCATCTGCAGCTTGTGGGCTTAGAGCACAGTGTGATGCCATCAGCAGAGCCTTGCTTGGCACAGGACTCTGGCAGACTGGCAGGTCTGAGTAGATAGGCATGGCTGTCCCCAGCCATTGGTAGAGAGACTTGAGTGACATGGGCTTTGAAACCTCAAAGCCTACCTACCCCTTGTGACACACTTCCTCCAACAAGGTCACATCTCCTAATCCTTATAATCCTTTCAAATAATGCCACTCCCTCGTGACAAAGCATTCAAATACACAAGCCTGTGATGGCCATTCTTATTCAAACAGCTACAACTGCCTTCTTAAGGCACAGGCGGCGGGGCACTGTGTAGAACCTCTCTGGGGGGGTTTCGCCTTGTAATCACAGAGGCTGCTGCAGTAGCTCCTGAAAGAAAACGTGGTCCTTACTTCTGAGGTGGCTTCAACTGAACACTTGGATGCTAACTTCCTTGGTCTTGGAGGATTTAAGAAAAAGCAGTGAAAAGAATAGCAAGTATCTCTCAGGTACCACACATACGTCTGCATAGGAAACTGCATAGGCGATACACGGGTGACATCGATCAGATAACAGCAATCTCAGAGGGGTTGGTCTTATGCAATGTTTGCTGACCAACTGAAACTAGCCAGCTTATGAGCAAAGCCAATTCACTATTCAGTCACGGCACTACACTGTGGTTTAACATTTTTCAAAGCAAGAGACACATGTGATATCTTATGAAGATGTCATGCTGCTGTGTGTGTGTATGTGTGTGGGGAACTGTGTGTCATTTCCATATTACCGAGGTTGCAAAGCTCCTGAGTTGCATACCTGGTATGCAGCAATGCCTTTCTTTGCAAATATCTCAAGTCCTCCATAGCAGCCCAAGGTGGCCCATTGATAATCCCCTGGGACACAGATGAGCAGGCAGCCCAGAACTCAGATGTAGCAACACTGAGCATCATTTAGAAGATGACAAGAGCAACCTACAGAGTGTGGAAGCACTTAGGAATGTTTGGGTGGCCAGGCTGGGAGAGAGCGGGAGCTAAAAACTATAGGCAAAGGAGTGTTGTGTCTTTGAAGCCACTGTTCTGAGAGGCAAAGGGAAGCCTAAGAGCCCACAGAGTTCAGGCAGAAACAACACGGCCTGCCTATGATAACAAAGCAAAACGAGGCTCAGAGGCCTGGCTAGAGGCAGAGGCAAGTGGACTGTGATTTCTAATTTCTGTCCATCAGTCCGTGCACACATTGTGCTGTGCGGGACTTGCCCTCCGATTAAAAATGTGCCGCTTGGCCTAACAAGTGGTCTTATTTATAGACTGTTACTATGTAAAGCTATTCCATGTTTCTAAAGTGACAACAGGTTCTTAAGCAGAATTCTTGGCTGTGACACAGCAAAAGTGTTTTAGAAAGATTAGCCTGTCAAAAGCGCTCTAAATAGATTTTAAAAAGAAAGAGTGGAGAGTGAAGACAGGAGAGGGAGGGAGCCAGGGAGGCTTTGGAGCCACTGAGTCAGGGACTGAAGAGAAGGGAGAGCCGAAGGCGATGTCAGAACGTGGTAGACAGAGAGTGGACCCGGCTGGGAGAGAGTGGAAGAAAATTATGACGGACCTAAAAACAACAGGATCAGTTGGACAGTGTTTCCCTGAAGGTCGGATTCTGGGGTTTCGTAAAGTAGCTAGAGCTCAATCTTACTGGCTGGTTGGAAACCATGGGCAACCCATTCTTCCCAGACTCTGTCATCTATTTTGAAGTATATGGCTCACACTGGTTCTACTATTCAGTCTAATTCATGGGTTTTCATTTCCAACATGCTAAAGTAAACCAAGATGATCTCAGCTTCCACTTCATGTCACCTCTTGGCTTGCACACACAAAACACATGTGAAGCAAAGTGAAAGGCCACGAGAATGGTCCATTGCAATGTACCTGACTCGGATTTGGCTGAATTTATGTAGTTTGGCTTGTTCAGAAATAATAGTGTTGTGGTTTCAGTATGAAATGTCCTCTATAGGCTCAAAGTTTGCACACTTGATCCTCGGCTGGGGACTGTCTGGGGAGGTGATAGTGGGACCTGGCTGGAGAAAGCAGGCCACTGGCCCCGCTTTTGCAGGTTAAGCCTAGTTGTCAGCCCTTTCTCTGTTGACACGTGTGGGCAGCCCCACTCTTCTGTGTTCTCTCTACTATGAGAACCTGAGACCTCTGAAGCCGTGAGACAAAATAAATTCTTCCTTTTTCTTTCTTATGAGTGCTCGATCTGCATGTATGCCTTCATGCTAGAAGAAGGCATCAGATCCCCACGATAGATGGTTGTGAACCACCATGTGGATGCTGGGAACTGAACTCAGGACCTCTGGAAGAACAGCCAGTGCTCTTAACTGCTGATCCATCTCTCCAGCCCAATTATTCTTACTTTTAAGTTGATTTCCCAGTTACTGTGTCACAATGACCATAAAATTAACACAAATGCTTTCAATTCCCTCCCTTTTATTGTATCTGTTACAACAATTTCCTAAGAACTAGTATGATACTTTGACTTGCCCTTTAGTATGTTTCATTGTAAACATCTAGAAACAAATTCTTTGATTGGATGTATCCGAGAGACAAATTATTCAACAAATCAAGGAGGCTGGTGTTTACAAGCCAGTTAGAAATGTAAGACTAGACATCAGAATGTAAGACTAGATACCAGAAACAATAGACTTAGGGATTCATCAATGCTGAAGGGAAAATAAAAGTCAGGGACCGAGGTGATGACACAGCATTAGTTAAAGGCCTCCTGTTTGGTGTGTGTGATACCCTGGGCTTGATTCCTAGCACAGACAATTACAGAAAAGTGGAATGGGGGAAGAGAAGAAAAGAAATCTTCACAAGACATAAATAAACCCCAGGAAAGTAGGCACAAAATATTTATAGCAATTCAAAAGAAAAAAAGAAAAGTGTAAGGACATGCATGGCCACAGGACCACAGTCTTCTGAAGGGACCCGAGCAGCACTGTGGCAGAGATGGCTAACCGTGATCTCAAATCCACCTCTTGTAAAACAGCTGGTAACTGGGGAAGGGCTGCCTAGCTATACTTGCCATGGCATCTGGAAGTGACCACATAATGAGCTCTCTCTCACCTACAAGACGAGGCCAGTGCCGTGTGCTGTGCAGGCGAGGGTCTTCCAGCAGATATGGAGACGGTGAGTCCCTAGACACAACAGCTGTGGCAGAGACACGGGAGGGAAGGATGCGGTGTTCTGCAGTAGACAAAACCCACCTGCTAACAGGGAAAACCACGGCAGCCTGAGGCTGGAGCACAGCAGCTTGAGACTGGAGCACCACAGCCTGAGGATGGAGCACCGCGGACTGAGGCTGGAGCACCACAGACTGAGGCTGGGAGCACTGAAGACTGAGGCTGGAGCACAGCAGCCTGAGGATGGAGCACAGCAGCCTGAGGCTGGAGCACAGCAGACTGAGGATGGAGCACCACAGACTGAGGCTGGAGCACCTCGGAATGAGGCACGGCTGGGAGCGGCCTTCTTCTATGATAGGGCAACTATGGCTTTTGATCTCTTTGATATTGAACATTGGCCTTCAAGGAAGACTGTAAAGGATGGCCAGACGGAAGGCTGAGCAAAGGGGCTCAGGGGAATTACAGATTGGAAAAGTTAGACTAATTCCAAAATTCAATGTTTTGGAATCAAGGGTGCTAAATGTCCACAAAGGAAAAGATTTAGATGAGGGGAAAAGACATTAGACCCAGCATCTGACAAGATTATTTAACAAATACCTCCCAGAAACAAAATAGGCAGGGCTTCTGAAGCCACAGGCTACATGACCAGAGCACACTGTCTTCCTTTCTGCTTGTTTTGCTGTCGGGCTTCCCTCCCCGGCTCTGAGGGACCATGAACTTTAGAACATCCCCAAGGGACCCGGCAGCACAGTCCAAAACCAATGGAAATGTGACGTGAGTTCTACCATTTACACAACACAGCAGAAAAGCCCCTAGCTTCTTCCACCGCTGAGCGGGAGCACACACCAGGATAGACTGGAGGAAGTTCTGTTTGTAAAAACCAAACCGAGCTCTAGCCTGGGAGCAGACTGACTGCAGCATCCCACTGGGAACAGCGGGCGGTCTTCTAGGGCCTGTGTGGAAATCGACAGTGCACCTGCCGGCCGGGGGACTAGACCACCAGAGCGGTGGGAGCCAGCTCAGAAAAGGAGGGAAGACTCCAGAGGAAGGAGACCAGGCTCCAAATAGGCTTTGGGTATTGGCAAAAGGTTGCTGGAAAAAGGCTTTGTCCTGCCTTGTTTAGTCTAAATGAAGGCACAAACAAACCATCACTGTAAAGGGGCCTTTGCTCCCCACTCATAGGTCAAACTGCGTTTTGGATCAGACCAGGGTCTTAATCTTCACTCACCCATGTGATACCAAAGAGCAACTGGAGTAGGCGTGGAGAGAGACAGTCTTTCTATGGACTCCTCTTAGCTACCCCAAATATCAAATGAAAAATTCAATACAGATGATGAAACTAAAACTAAAATGCAGACCAATGTATCTCCAGAAAAATAGTCTTCAAAGGCAGCTTCATGACAGGCTCCCCAAGTACTCATCCCAAGACTCACCCGAGTACTTACCCGATTACTCACTGTAAACCAGTTGCCGCCCTTACTTAGGCTTAAAACTTTGGAGCCTCCGGTCAGGTGTGCACTCGGGAGGCAGAGGCAGGGGGATGGATCTCTGTGAGTTTGAGGTCAGTTTGGTCTACAGAGTGAGTTCCAGGACAGCCAGGGCTACAAAGAGAGACCCTGTCTCAATGAATGAATAAATGAATGAATGAACAAGCGAATAAATAAAAAAATTCTGGAGCCCACTTTTGACTGATCCTTCATCTGGAACACGCCTTCCCTGGTGGAGAGGGCTCAGTCCCCAAAGTGTCTGCAGCACAGGTCTAAGCACCCCAGTCGGAACCTTAGAAGCCCGTGTGAAAAGCTGGACATGGTGACATGGAACCCCCACACTACGGGTGGCCGAAGGAGGAAACAGGCAGATCTGTGATGCTCATTGGCCAGGCAGGCTAGACAAATCAATCAGTTTCAGGTCATTAACAGATCCTGTCTCACAAATAAAGTCAAAGAGTAATTGAGACAAGATACCCAAGTGAGCCTCTGTCTTCCACACACCTACTACACTCATGCTCGCACATGCACACACACACACACACACACTAACAAGTACACATACCACACACACACACCATTACACACATGCATAAATACACGTGTTTCTATAAAGGAAGCAGCCCCTAGGCTGTAGTAAGGGCTAGGGTGAGATGCTGTACTGCCCATCTGCTTGTTGCCATCTCCCCCCAGCAGCTCAGCACCTCTTCTTCTAAAGCAGCCTTTGCTCCTGGTGAGCTAAGCATGGGGCTCCCGAGCAGATGGAACATGCTCTGTCTGTGCTTCATTTGTCACGAGGAGCCCAATATACAGAGCAGCTGAGCTCTCCAGTGAAGTATCATGTTTTTTGGGGGGAAACAAAGTCCTTCATCTATTGGTGAAATTATTAAGGCCACTCCACGTAGTTAAAAGGGAGGTTTATTTTGTGGGGTAACTTACAAATGAAGGGGTAGGTTACAGGGTCTGGCAAGGGTATAGCGCAGTCCGGCGGTGTTCTCTGGAGAACTCTGCTCGGTCTACCTCCTGCGTCCAGAGTCCGGGAACCAAGAGACAGAGCTCTTCCCGATCCTTCGTCTTCCGCTTCCTCCTCTGCCCCGCCTTGTGGGCGTGACCATTACCGAAGCCTCAGTGGGGATTGGAACTTCCAGGCCAATGCTGGGATGGCTACCCACTACATTCATCTAACCAAAAAAAAAAAAAAATCTAGACCACTAAAATACGGGTCATCCTGGACTAGAATGCTCCCACAGTTTCAGAGGGGAAGGGGCTTTCTGGGCGACCAAGCTTATCTCAACTCCTAGGGCCAGACAGCTGCCTTTTTGGGTGAGGCATCCACTCCATTGCCAAACAAGCCTGGGTTAAGTCAAGTCTACTCCTCTCCTGGTCCTATCAAGTGGTCCTTGCTCTGTTCTCTGGAGCAAACCAGAATGAACAAAGCCCCTTTCTCACTCCCCTGTGCACCTTGGCCATGCATTCTCTCCACTGCTTCAAAACAATTCACATGGTTTTAGCATCCTGTTTTTTCATGTTCAAATTTGTTCTTGTTCATCAGAAAAACTTCCTAATTTGCACTAACAATAGGGTCCATAAATTAGCTCAGAAAGCCTTATAGGTTAAACCTGTGAATGCAAATACATCTACCTGGGACCTGGAGAGATGGTTCAGAGGTTAAGAGTTAGTATTACTCTTCCAAAGGACCCAAGTTCAGTTCCCAGCACCCACATCCTGATTCACAACTGCCTGTAACTCCAGCTTTAGGAGGATCCAACTACTTGCTGGCCTCTACAAGTACTCACATGCACGTGGTCACACCCCCACACACAATTTCAAAAATAAAAATAACACCCCATATTAATCCACATACTAAGAAAACCTTTCTTTAAAAGCAGCCAAGCACATTATTGGCTCATATCAAGTTTGAGTCAACTAAAATTATTTTCATTCATGAAGGGTTTGTTGTTGTTATTTTGTTTCCGGTTTGACTCCAGTAGCCAACACTGTCCTCAAACTCACCGCATAGTCAAGGATGACCATGAACGTCTGATCTGCCTCCTCCTCCCTTAGTGCCAGTTGCATGTTTGCACCAGTTTTATGTGGTGCTGGGGTGTAGAATCCCAGGCTCTGTGCTCTGCACCAACTGTGCAACTTTCCCAGCCCATGGTTTTATTTTGGAGATGGAGTGTCACTTTATAGCACAGCCAGGCCATGAACTCACAGGCTTCCGCCTCAGCCTCCCAAGTGCTGAGTTTATACAGAGTGTAGCCCTGTTGTTTTAAGCACTGGGGCAGAGCCGAGGGCCTCATCCATGCCAGGCAAACACTCCACTGCTGAGCTGCACCATCAGCCTCCATTTCTGATTTTAAACGAATCAGGGTAAACACTCTGGAGTGGAAACTTCCCTTGGTATCTTCTAAAGCCCCCCAAGAAGCCTCATATGATTCAAAGCCCTGCATACCACCCAAAGCTAAGAGGACCAGTAGCAAGCGTAGAAGGACCTATTACTTAAGATGAAACAGAGGATGGGATGGCAGCTCACTGTTGGCCTGGCTGTTCCCTCAGAGATCCATGACTCTGGTGACAACTGGAAGCTGGGGAGAAGTCTGGAGCCTTTGACCACCCTGCTCCTCTGTTTAGAGACTGGGATGGACACCATGAGAAGCCCAGAGCCGTCACTTCTCCAAGCTGGCATTACATCATGAACTGAGGTTAAAGACTTTTTGCTGGTGCCGCGAGGGTCAACAAGCAGCTGGAGGGCACTGGGAAGGGCAACTTGAAACTGCTGAGGCCACCTTGAGTTAAACATAATCTTAAAGAGCAGCGAGATAATGTATTTTGTCAGCTATCTCTTATCTCAAACATCCATCCTGGGTTTTAGGCCACACAAAATGTCCTTTAACCCAAAGCTAAAACCACCACAGTAATAAAATATAGTTAATGATTTCTCCCTTAGTTGGCCCAAGAATGTGAAACTCAGTTTTCCCACCGAAGTTCACATCACCCTGGAAACCGTGTTCTTCCCACCTCAACAACAGCCTCCACAAACGGACTCATGAAGACTAGAGGTGGCTGGGTCTCTCTCCTTCCTCACCCCATCTGCCCTCCTTGATCCTCCAGCTTCTATCTGTATTCTTTTGTTAAAGGACTGAAACTCTGGTTCTCTTCTCTGGTCTACCTTTCAAGCTCCCTTCAGAGACCTGTTCTTGGATACTGAGTGACTCCTTATCACCAGAAGTGAAATGTTGGAAATAGAAGGAGGAGGAGCCCCAGGAGCAATGCACAGCCAGAAGAGTCACCTGAAACTGGGCATTAGGACAGCAATCCAGGGCACCGGGGCTGTGCTTGCATGAAAGCTGAGCTCTCAGGATGGGGCAGGAATGCGTCCACGTCAACCTGTTGTCCAGCTGTGGAGTTGAGATGATCCGGTCATTACCCAAGTGTCTCACCAGAATCAGATCAAACTCCACACCCCGTCTGTGGGTGACGCCAACAATGGCTTTTCTCACTCACTCAAAGATGAGCAACCAATGAAAGCAACCCAGCACTGGGAACACTCAAAGCAAGTACAGAACAAGAGGAGGAGAGGTCCTCTGACGGCAACTCCCCCAGGGGGCCAGAAAACATTTCAGGGAAGTGTAAGAGTCCTGGAAGGGTGTAAGAAGACATGACTTCTGTGAAAGAAAGACAAATAGTTACAAAGAGAGAGGAGGGTAGATGCAAGGATAACAGTGACATTAAGCATCAATGTGACACGGGTCAGGCAAATAAGACTAATAAAATGGTAGCCGAGAGTACAGTGTGGGTCTCAGTGAGCAAATTCACTTCAGCTGGAATGAGTGAGGAGGAGCACCAGGCCCCCAGGCCCGGAAGTTGGAGCTCTGGAGATCAGAGTGCGGATACTCTTTATAACACACAGAAAAGGGAGAGGTTTCAGGGACAGGAAAGAAGAGAGAGCAGAAGAGAGAGGGTGATTCAAATTACTGTGTGTGGAAGGATGGGAACCAAGAAACAGGCAACACAAGACATCCTTGAAGAACTCTGGAGTGTGCAGGCTGGATCACTTCACTCCAGGTAAAACTAAAGAAATGATGCAGCCCCAGAACATGGCTTTTTAAAGGATAAACAAGAAATAATGGCTTATTTACAACAGAACAAAGAAACAGTAACCCCCGCCGTGCTTACCCCAGGAAACAATGTAGTCATATAGACCAGACAGAGAAGGATCATGAATGTGGATTTACCAACTATATTGTCATTGATTAATAAAAGCAACAGAAAGACTTGGTCAGATAGGCAAAGACTCAGAAGTAGCCCAGTCCATGGTCTTTTCCTGAAAACATTGAGGAAACATATTGATTAACTGGTAACAGAAATAAAAATTAATAGCACACATGTGCACACACATGTATATGCCTGCAAAGGAGCAGGAATTGCTTTACATAGGTTGACAGTATATTCTGAAATTTGGTTGACTGTCTGTTGTCCAGGACAGTGTGTGTTTCAGAGCAGCTTAACTTTTACGAGAAGCAATGTTGGCTGCTAGCTCATACCTCCTCTCCTTTCCTTTCTGACTCTCCCTAACTGTGTTCATGTCTATCTCCTTATTAGCCATGAACTTCAAGGGAAGATAGCCTTACACCCAGACATGGTGTGGCCTGTAATTGGTCTATCGCCAATCTGGGATTGGTTTTGGTATAGACAGGAGACAAAATGTCGGAGAGTCATGAGGGAAGATGCCTGGGGATGTCGTCCAGTACAGACTGGGATTTGATCCCCTGGAGTGGGTAGCTCTTCTTGCTGTGACCTTGAAGCACTGTCCCTAGTGAGGTAACAGGTAACACCTGTCTATGACCTTCAAGTACATGCCCCTGGGGCATGGCCACTTGGGACCCTTAAGGCCTGGGATGCACATAGGAGAATCTCTCTTTGCCTCTTCATGGTATTGGATGCTGAGATCTTGGGCCAGGCAAATCAGCATGGGAAATAGCTCAGCTTTCCTGGACCCCATGATGAATCTCCCATGGTAGTGAGTTCACCCCAAAATAAATTCCTTCACTCATTAAATAGACTCCGTATTTCTCACATTAATCCCCAGCACTGACAAAAGATAAAACAACAAAAAGCCAGGAGTTTTATAGGGAAGACATGCAGGAAACTTCCTGACTCACAGCTAGAGATGCACAGTAAAGCAGGCTTGTCTCCTCAGACCACAGCCATATCTTGGAGCCACGGTAATAATCATGCTACATCTGTGGAGGGAACTGGTCTGAGGTGCCAAGCATTCAAGGGTGGCAAAGCCGATAGACACAAAGGAACGTGGGTCTTGCTGATATTGCTGACTAGCTAAGTTAGCCACACTTGGACCACAGTGCAATCCTGTCTAATTCTTGTTACTAAACACATGAGCCCGATTTGTCGTCACACGCAGCCCAAGTTGTCCTAAGGAACAAACCCTGCAGTGTTGGCGATTTCTCCTACGCCTTTCTTGGTGCCCAGAAACCTCTCTGGGGCCGCGTCCTTTAACCCCGAGTTCATATGGAATCTCTCGCCTTATTTGATGGCCACTTGTAACAGTAACGGGTGCTGTACTGGTCCGGATTTTTCAAACAATGGCTAAGCTTATTGCATAGCGAAGACCCTATGCCAAGAAAAATCACTAGACAAAGTGTCTTTTCTTTCTCTCTCTCTCTCTGCACAAAAGCTGCCTTGCATCAGATGGCATAATGAACTTTTCATTGCTCTGGAACGTGAGAAATGGTTTTATGCATCTTTAAGCTTCATGTTAAATGATCTAACTCATTGATTTTGCTTTTTTGTTTTAAATGAAGAAGACAATAAATCATCCTGGGACAGACATTATACATCATTAATTGTGGGAGCCCGTTTTCGGGTTCCTCATGGCTTTACCCGGCAGGTCCGCATAGAGGATGATTAGGGCCATGGGCCTGAGTGCGGGTGTCTGAGATGGTCTGCACTTGGCTGTGCTGAGGGGGAGGAGGTCTTTTGCTCCACCCCTTGGCATCTCTATAAATACCCTGGGGCAGAGACAGTCAGGGCCCGTTGGAATAGGTTCCAGGCCCTCTCAGGGCTATCCTGTATTTTCTATCTGTTTATCTCCGCACTATAAATCCTTCTATCTAATATTTCCTGCTGCTCACACTCAAGAAAACTCTGGGGAACTGTGGGGTTGGTGGGTAAACACCCCACAATTAATCTTTTTCCTAAGTTTACCACCTGAAAGTTTCTGAACTAAGTGACTCTTAAAAATAAGTGTAGAGTTATCTCAGGAATGTAATTGCACAGGGAAAACTAAGGACATAAATGAAATTGTGTTTGTTTGTTTGTTTTCTACATGGTGGGGTGTGGTTTTTTCTTTCAACTTACAGACAATTGCATTCACTTTTTTTTAAGTACAGGATCTTCCTTGACCCCGGAAGTACATGGCACCACTTCACTTTCCTGGTAGGAACAAGGGTAACCATTCTTCCTCTTCGCTTGGAAGTGAAAGTTCATTTCCTTTCCAAATTCTAACTTACACATATACATCTGAGTATGTATGCCATGTGCATGAGAGCACCTATGCAAGCCAGAAGAGGCTATCAGATCCCCTGGACCTGGAATTACGGGTGGTTGTGAGCAGTCCAATGTAGGTGCCAAGAACTGGACTCGGGTCTTCCGAAGAACAACAATTGTTTTTTTGTTTTTTTGGTTTTTTTTCCCCCTGAGCTGAGGACTGAACCCAGGGCCTTGTACTTGCTAGGCAAGCGCTCTACCACTGAGCTAAATCCCCAACCCCAGCAATTGTTCTTAAGATGAACCATCTCTCTGGGTCCCAAATTCAGATTTCTTTAAATTAGATGCACACAGGAGGTGAATCTCTGAGCTGTGGGACAGCCTAGTCTATAGAGCAAGTTCCAGGACAGTCAGAACTATGGAGAGAGAGAGAGAGAGAGAGAGAGAAAGAGAGAGAGAGAGAGAGAGAGGCCCTGTCTCAAAAAACAGAACAAAATGGACAAATAAACAGAACAAATAAGTTATACATGCAACTTGAACTTCTAATAAGATCCCTGACGCCGGGCTGCAGAGTGGGGTGCGCCTCCCTTTAGCTCTTCAGCACACTGGATGTCTTAAGACGGCTCATACATGCCCCCCGAGGACCCTTCTACCAAGGAGTTCATGCTCCTGGAGTTGTGAGGGTCAGAGCCTGGCCTCCGACAGCCCTGGACAGCTAAATAAAGAGACAAGCAGTGGTGAGAAGTGGGAAAGTGTTTTCTCAACATTGAGAAAAGGGACAAATAAAGAGGTGTGGTATCCTCCAGTCCATCTTGGGGTCCTGATAAGATCCTTAAGCTTAGAGAACAAGAGCATACATGAGTAAGCAGTACTGGTGAAGGTGTGGACCTGCCCCTTGTGGACCCCTCGGGCTTCCCTCCTGCAGGTAGCTCTGACGAGCTGTCCAGAGCTGCATAAATCCCTTTCTAGGAGGCAAATCCCTCCTCTGGCTTGTGCTAAGGCCCCAGCCTTGTCCTTCTCTCAGCATGGAATTCCAGAGGAAATTCCATTCCCTTGGGGATCACTGTTTCAATAGCCTGGCAGCTAAGAGTGGTTCCTGGCAGAATGGTCACCCCAAGAACTGTACTTGACATGCCCCTTTGAAATCCATTTGGTAGTGTCTTTCTTAGATGGTGTCTTGTACCCCCACCTAGGAAGCCTTTTACTCTTTGTGGTAAACGGAGGAAGAAGGGGTAGTTCTTCTCCAAACCTTTCATCCTTATCCAAAGGAGAGACCCCCTTCCATTCAATGTACTCAAAGTGTAAGGCTCCTAAAGCAAGACTGGCCTGGTGAAGAGCTTAGCGGTCAGCCTCACAGTTGAGTGCCCATCTTGCTTCCTAGAACACCACCATCCCCAGGAAATTACAAGAGCAAACTGTCTGTTAGCATTGCCTGTTTCTTGTCAAGACATCTTATAGAATCGCTTGCTGGTGCTTTTGTACCAATAGGGTGGGTTGAACCGTTTTTGACCACCTTACATTTTGATTCTAGGATTCTTCGCCAAAGGAAGAGGCACCTTTTGATTCCAAGATTGCCAGCACGGCTCCACTTGGGCAGATTCTGACTTTAATGCCAAGAAAATAATTTAAATTTTTTTCATTTATTATTTGCATGCCTATACATGTTCCCATGTGAGTGTTCGAGCCTGAAGCGGATACCTGCTGTTTTCTTTGATCTCTCTCCACTTTATTTACTGAGGCAGGGGTCTCTCACTGTACCCAGAGTTCACTAGTTGTGGCTCACCTAGCTCACCAGCTTACACCAGGTCTCCCCACTTCTACTTTCCAAATGCAGGGGTTACCAAGGCGAGAGAATTGTTTTCATAAAGCTAGTTCAAGAAAAGGATAACCCACTAGAAACTATTTACTGCTGGGCGGTGGTGGCGCATGCCTTTAATCCCAGCATTCAGGAGGCAGAGTCAGGTGGATTTCTGAGAGTTTGAGGCCAGCCTGGTCTATAGAGGGAGTTACAGGAAAGGCGCCAAAGCTACACAGAGAAACCCTGTCTCAAAAAAAAAAAAATTATTTACTTATTTTTAATTGTATGAATATTTTGCCTGCATATATATCTGTGGACCATGTGCATGCCTGGTGCCCAAGGAGGTTAAAAGACCGTGGGTCCTGTAGTACTGTTGTTACAGGCTGCTGTGAGCCACTAGTGGGTGCTGGGACTCAAACCTGGGTCTTCAGGAAGACCAGCCAGTACTCTTAACTGCAGATCCATTTCTCTGGCCCAAGAATCCATTTTTTAAATGATTAAACATAAGGATGAAAGGAATTGGGAACGGTCTAGGAACCACAGTAAGACAGGAGGCCCTGGTTCTAGGTTTCTACCCCCTCCCCCAGTTATATATCTCTGTTCTCTCTAGGCTGTTTACTCTGCTCTGCTTCCCCCTACTTTGAAGACCCTCACATGACTATGACTTATCATGTCAACACAGGACAGTGACTTGATGGTTCTAGAGTTCGGGACATTGGTATAGGAGACCAATATTTGGAGCTCAGTGCCAGAGCAGCCAAAATTGTGGGTATGATCCAAATTGCCAAAAAGAAAGAAAGAAGGAAAGAAAATCCTAAAATGTGTTTCTCAATTTAAGAAAAAGCATTTGCTTGTAAAATTTTACATAAGACTTCAGAAGCTCAGTGGAGACACATACAAAAGAGTAACCATAGTTTCTGTTTTTAAATGTCTTCTGTAATTTCTTCTTTTCCTGGTATTACCAGTTCAATGACCTAACTTGCTTAGAAAAACAAGCCCTCTCCAAGAGAAACAACATTTAAATCAGAGAAAATTCTTACACCAACAGATTTAAAAAACAAAAAACAAAAAAACCTGACTGTTTCAAGACTGGTGTTTCTGACAGACAGGGCTTTTGGAAGCTGGGATGTGGGGGCATCATTCCCTTAAGGAGTCAACCCTTCAGGAGACTTGTAGAGTTGTATTTTGGAAAGTTACTAAGAGCGGGTGTTTTATCTTTGTGCTGTGGTACAGAAAGGAGGGTTCCATTATTTATACTGGAACTAGGGACAGGCAGCTAGGATTGGGCTCTCGTTCAGCAGCAGTGCATCTGCCCCACAAGGTTAAAGCGCTCTACTGGGCTGCACATCTACTGTGCGCAATTGTGAGGCTAAATATTTGATTTTTAGTATCATGGGAAAGATATAGCACATCTAACTTAAGACCTTATTTTTCCATTTTTTTAAAAAAGAAATAATATTAATTGTGAAAAATAGGAAACACATTCAACCTCAACTAGTTATAATCGGAATGTATCATAATTCCCTCAGTAACAGTCCCACACCTATGCTACCATTCTCATAAATATTCTAGCTCAGGCTAGATTAATGATTTTTTTTAAAGCTCTCAGCAAAACATTTAGTGATGAACAGATTTGTCTGCACTTCTGGGTTTGTGTCAATAGAGAAGTTTTCTAATCTCTCCCCTTTTTTCCTGTCTTTCTGAGATGAAGTAAGCAACAATGAATTTGTGAATTCGGCCCTTTTTTATTTTATCATGAAAATGATTATGGATGGATAATTTAATGACAACTTCAAATTTCTGCTGTAAAATGCTTCCATATGTTTTCAGTCGGCTCTGAACAGCTCTGCCCTGAGACACGCCTTTTCTGGTAATATCACAGACCGATAGTGCAATCCTAGAAGGGCATGGCGAAGGCCACTACACAGGCCACAGCACTCTCTGTTCCCACCGTCTCCATTTCCCGTTCTGCAAGGCAGGACTTAGGTGCTGGAGCTGGCACTGCCCGAAGAGACCTTCAAGAAGATCCTCTTGGTGCCATAGTTTACATTATTCCCTTTGAAATCTGGAACAATCTGTCCCTCCTACATGGAGCACCCTGAAACCAAAGAGCAAATGGATTAGAACTCCATGGCGTGCGACCTGTTGGGACTCATTAACAGAGTGTGGCACTGGACGACTGTAACAGGAATTTGACTCACGAAGTTTGAGTCGGGATAAAGGGCACATTGGCAGGTTTGGAAAAGCAGCTTCACTCTGGCTGGCACTCAGTCCATTGATGGAAGGCAATACCGGGGTGTCAGGTGCATCCCTGGCCCAGCATAGGCTTCTCATAGTTTTGCCTTCTTGTGCCTCATTGAGAAACCATTCAGGAAAAATAGTCAGGGCTAGTCAAGGACAGCCATGGTGGTTATGCCTTAAGCTGGCTGCAACCATCTAGGACAGGGACTTCCTTAGCCTGACAAAGAGCTAGCATACACTCCGAACCAACAACTGCTCCCCTCTGATGTCAGGGGAAAAAAAAAAAACCAAGGCTGCCTGCTTCTGCCACATTTACTCAACATTGTTCTCCAAGGGCAACTCTACAAAAGAAAGAGATAAAAGGCATTCAGATTGGAAGAGAAGTATAACTCAGAATTTGTAGCTAATATGACCTTAGGAAAACTGCACAGAACCCATTAAAAATTGTTAAAACTGAACGAGTTTGCCAAGGCTGCAGGGTATTGGATCAATATTCAAATATCAGTTTCATTTCTGTTCCTTAGCAATATCCAACCAAGAAAAGGAATAAAGAAAGCGATTCTATTGATAATAACAGCAAACTTAGATAAAATATACACAGAAAACTGTAAAGCTTTGATGAAAAAATCAAATGCCTAAGTAAGTGAAAAATGCACCTAGCTGCTATGGAATTCACTCTGAACCAGTCTGGCCTTGAATTTGCAGCAATCCCCTTGCCAATGTCTCCCAGAGCCGGGATAGGCGTGGGCCATAACCCCTGACTTGAGAGCATCAGGGACAGCACTCACGTTCTCACCCCCGCAGGGCAGGCTAGTGCTGGGACATCTCCAAGGAGAAACAGAAGGACAGTACGTGCAATGACGTTCTCAGGGATTATGGGTGTGCCCTTTCACAGATCTCACACCCCAGCCTCCCTGGGGCCCAGAATTAGTCAAAACCATGAGGTAATCATGCCTTCTGCTTCTGGCAATTCCAGCAACAGAAGGTGCATTTCCTCAGCTCAGGTTGATAAGGACCATTTACTTGGATAAAGCAGAACCCTTTTCTTGGCCAGGTCCTAAGCCCTTTGAGAACTTGCTGCATAACAGTGCCCCACTAATGTGCAGAGGATCACCCCAGAATTCCCAGGCTATAAGCCTTATAAAATTCAGAGCACAAAATAAACCTTTTTAAAAAAGGGTTTTTTTGTGTTTTGTTTTGTTTTGTATGTGTGTATGTGTGTGCACACAAGCACTTTGCAGGGTGGTTAGCTCTGTTAAGACACGTACAGTTCTTGCAGAAGACACAAGGTCAGTTCCTGACACTCACATTAGGTGGTTGACAACTGTAACTCCAGTTCTGCAAAACCGAACCCCCTTTTTCTGGCCTCTGCTACTACTATCCTCATGCTTACATACCTACACACAGACACATAATTAAAATGGAAATAGTTTAAAATCTCCAAGTCAGCCAGACAGTGGTGCCTCAGTTGGCAGAGGCAGGTGGATCTGAGTTCAAGGCCAGTCTGGTCTACAGAGAGAATTTCAGGACAACCAGGGCCACACAGAAAAACTCTGTCTTGAAAAGCAAAACAAACAAATAAATGAATGAATGAATAAGTAAACAAACAAATAAATCCCCAAACCCTGAGCTCAGCCAAGGCGTGGAGAAAAGACTGCCTAAGCCACCCTGGTACCTATTGGTAGGATAATTTGAATTCTCCTTGAAAGTCTCAAGGCACCTCTAAGATGCATAGTTCCCAGAGCATCCAGAGAGATCATATTGGTTATTTCTAGTAGAGGCCATATTGTCGCACACTTGTATGAGGTCCCTCATCCAAGCGATTCCTTAGTGAACAGTCACGACCCTGCCCAGAAGAGTGTCCTTTGTCTCCCCTCACATGTTCTCTCTCATGAACCACTCTCTAGATGCACATCAGACCAGGCTTCTGAGGAGACCATGGCAACTGTAGACATCCGAGGAGCCACAGCCATGTGTCATCATGAGCTCAGAGGTTAAGTCTCTCAGGCAGGCTGACCGGATGCCATAAAAATTAATTCAATAGCTTCAAATGGGCTGTTAGGGTGTTTACTCAGAGCAATGTGGACATCCCCTCCAGGCCTTGCAGGACAACAAGAGCTCATCACAATTGTTCTTCTGATGGGTCCCCTGTGGATCTGAGTGAGGCAGGGAGGTATAGATCAGCCTGTGGGCCCACTACATCAGAGCAGCCTGGTGTCTGACACAGGCTGCACCCTGGGCCATAACTGCCCCTGTCCTCTGGAGGAAAGGACAGAAGTCACAAATCACAGGGCTAGAAGAGGCCTGGCAAGTTCTGATTACCCTTCCTCCCTCCCTCCCTCCCTCCCTCCCTCCCTCCCTCCCTCCACCCCACCAATCCTTTCTCTTTTCCCACATTGAGAAGCAGAAGTTAGAAATATCTCATTAGCCAGTAGATAGATAAGCAGGGACCAACAGTCCAGGGGGCAGAACCCTCATAATTGTTCAGAAAAGTATCATACATCTATATAGATATACAACCTTATACAGAGATGCATACTTCAGGGGAAAAAAGCCACACCTTTGTTTATCTCAATGTCACATTCCTTGTAGTTTCGATTTTCCTTTGAATTACATGAGGGGCTGTGAGAACAAACCCCCTTGCCTCTTCATCCTCAGAGCACACAGGGTCCTGGGCAAGGTGCTGGGATTTGGGAAGGTGTTTGAGGTTAGTATGAAAGGGAGATTTACATAGGAACACTGGAGCTGTTGGCTGGTGTGGACATTTGCAGCTTTGGGAGGCAGCAGACTGTTGTCACAAAGGCTGGATTCGAACCTAGCATTTACACCCTGAGTGATCTCTGTAAACTAGTCACTCACCCTGTCAGAGGGTCACCTTTGTCTTTCATAAAGCCAGAGATCTTTAGTTCATGCAGCTGTGTGAGCCATACGTGACTTTAAGTCCAGGGCAGCTCTTGAAGGGTTGATGCCTATTGATTTGAATACAGGGCCTCACTACAGAAGACAGCCCGCCTCTGACAGGCCTTACTTCAGCCTCCAGGGTGCAGGATTATGTGTGTGTGTGACCTTGCCTGGCTAAAAACATACGTTTTCAAACCAATTTTGTTTATTATGAAGGATTGGAATCTCACTGTGATTAATTATGCTCTATTCCCCCCACCTTCAGCTTTAAAAAAATATTTATTTTATGTGTAGGGGTGTTCTGCTTCTATTTATGTTTGTGTACCACATCTGTGCCTGGTGCCCAAGAAGGCCAGAAAGAGGAGTTGTAACTCCTGGAACTGGAGTCATAGATGGTTGTAAGCCACCATGTGGGTGCTGAGAATTGAACCCAGGTCCTCTAGAAGAACAGCCAGTGCTCCTAACTGATGAGCTATCTCCAGCCCTCTGTCCAGCTTTATTTTTGAGACAAGTTCTTGCAATGACCCATTTATCTTGGTCTTAAGCTCCCAGAGGTTCCCTGCCTCAACCTTCCAAGCCCTATGATTACAGCCTTGCATCACCACACTGACATTGAGCTCCTTCGGAAATTCCTTTTGTAAGCAGTCTACTAGGGTTGTGGGGGTTTTGTTTTTGTTTTTGTTTTTGTTAATAAAAATCTCTGCTTTTAAAATATGGAACAGCCCTCTATTGAGGGCTGGTTAAAAAAAAAAAAAAAAAAAAAAAAAAAAAAAAAAAATCAACCATTAGGTTAATAATGCAAACCTCAGCATAGGAATGCTTTAACTCTCTCAGCTAATAGAAGTGTTCTGGTGGTGAACACCAAGTCAGTTAGTACATCAAATCTGCATACGATTTAAAGAGAAAAAACTCTAGGAAAAATGGAAACATCTCACCTAGGTTCTTCATCCGTTTAGATTATTTGAACCCCAAAGAGGAAGGGCCAGAGGTGAGAGGCTGGTGACTGGAGGTCGAAGGGGTGGGTAGGAAGTGGAGGAGCTTCCATTTGAGGAAGACTGAAATAAGGTTTTCCGGAAGTAAAGATTCACACAGGAAAGGCCAGGCCACTGAGAGTATGGCACCCTTGGTTCTAATGCCCCGATGGCAACTGATAACCCCTTTGTGTGCAGGCCCAGGGCTTCCTGGCAGGAAGCCCTGGCCCCTTAGCAGGGATAAGGCTGGCCTGGGAGCAAGAGCTGTGGAGGTGTCTCACCACTGCTTCCCACTCCCAGGGAGGGTGGGCTCAGGCTCCTTTTCCCAGGACCCCAAAGTCAGAGGGGTCAAGTAGATGTAGAATTGCCCCTCCTCAGTGGGTGGCCCCTCTGTCAAGCAGGCCTGGCTCGCCAGTCGCCAGTCGTCAGGGTGATGCCTGCTGAGGGTGAGGGAGAAGGAGTGAGTTTGGGGCCATGGTGAGATCAAGACCAGGAATTACAAGGTGGCTTGGGAGAGCTGGTAAAGTGAGAACTTTCGCTTCCTGTTCTCCCTTATTTTCACCTAATACTTTTACTAGGATGGTAAATAATTTAGCTAGCAAGTGAAGACAAAATAAATTTGAGTTTTTATAAAATTTGTTTAGAGCAGCAATTGTGATAAAGATCCCTGGAAGGCCCAGTGGGAGCTCTTCTTGGGGTCTTGTCAGCATGCTAAAATCACCCATACGTTTGCCACATAAAGATGCTTGCGTTGGTATTCTAATGTGTTTTCTCCGGGATGCCCCTTTCAATGCATACATATGTATGTATTGCTGGCAGAATTCTATATATCATTTTATCTACATTTTTTATTACATTGTACGTGTGGGTGTGTGCTTGCTGTGTTTGTGTTCTTGCGTGCCACGGAGCACTCACTCACAGGAGTCACTTCTATCATCCCACAATGTGGGTTTCGGGGATCAGACTCGGGTCACTGGACTTAGTAACAAGCATGCTCCTCATGGAACCCTCTCGCATTCTGTTGCATACTCTTCCCCCGGCTGTACTGTAAACAAGTATTTGAGGTGTGACTCAATGGTAGAGCATGACAGGCCATCTGTGACAGCTTCCAGATCTCCCTGGCCTGCAGAGAATCGAGCCACCTGACCCTGACCTGGCCTGAGCAGTATGGTTCTTTACTTGGTGAATAGTTTGGGGAATCTACTGTTTTAGGAGTAGAGAATGCAACCTCCAGAATGTTCCAGAGTGTGAGCCTTCGGCGTAGAAAGCACTTCCCTAGAATCATTGGTTGCTCTGGTCTGGAGAAATCTACCTTGAGATTTAGTAACTTTCCACTCTGGTCCTCAGTCTCTTTGTATGAAGTGAGGCTAATGGTACTTACTTCACAGGGATAGTTTAATGACAGGTTTGGCATGATGTGTGACACACGTATGTCAGAGCTGCCCTCCTGCTAATGCTGTTGGGATTTGCTCTTTGGAGGCTCAGAACTATGTCTCCACAGTTTCAAACCTCTCTTCCCTACACTGAAAGTTAATCTACTCTCCTCTGGCTAGCAGCTTGAGACATGTCTGATCCGTTGTTATGTGGCTGGAACACACTGCTAATGGAAAAGATTCAGCAAGCTAAGATGAAAATCCAGTGTCCAACAGTTAGCCAGCCTTCCAGACCACAGGAGATACCAGCCAAATCTTGACACTTAAGTCAACATGACACCTTAGCTCACATATATTCTGGACAAAGAGGTTCCCCATCAGGAGGGAATCCTACCGAGGCCTCAGGTCCCTTCATCCCTTCCTTCAGTTTGCATTCTAGAGCTTAGAGCCCCATTGACTCGGCTGCAAATTCCCTGTTACAGACCACACAGTCTTGGTGTCAAGATGCTAAAGTGGGAACAGCAGGAGGCTTGTAAAAGTTGCCCCATGACAATTCACATAGTGTCCATCTCTTTTGTGAGTCAGAAGCATCATCAGAAACCAGGGTCTCAGAGGACCAGGGCAAACTTTATAGTGGCTTCACCTTCTACAGGCCAGGCCAGGATTCAGTGCCAACAACAGTCACATGCAGCTTCATGAAACTAAAAAGCTTCTGCAAAGTAAAGGAAACAGTAAATGAGTGAAGGTTACAGAATGGGAGAAAATCTTTGCAAGCTATACATCGGACAGAGAACTGATATCATATAAAAAGTGCTCAAAAATTATATAATAAGAAATTAAACAACCCAATTAATAAACAGGTCAATGAAATGAGCAGGACGTTCTCAAAAGATGAAGTTCAGCCAATGAATACATGAAAAAAAAAAAAAAATGCTCAGCCTTGGCAGGCATCAGAGAAACACAAACTGAGGGCCCACACTGAGGCCCATTGGGATAGCTCATTGGGTGGAAGCACTTGCCTCCCAGCCTGAAGACCTGGGTTCAACCCCCGGCACCCCCACTGTGGAAGCAGAGAACTGACTCCTGCAAATGCACACACAGATAGAAAGTGGATGGACGTACAAAAACGCACCAAGAGTCTGTCGCCTCAGTCAGAATGGCAGTTGTCATAGAAACAAAGAACAACAAATGCTGGGTGGGGGGTGGTGGTGGTGGGGGGGTGGTGGTGGTGGTGTAGGCAAGGAGGAAGCCTGATCGTTGATGGTCAGAACGTCAACTAGTCCAGCCACAGTAGCCGTCAGTACAGAGGGTTCTCACAAACTAAAAACAGATGTACCATGTGACCCAGTCCTGCCGCTCCTGGGAACTTACCTCTGAAGACTCCAAGGAAACACACTGAAGAGATACTTGCACGTCACTGTTTGCTGCGGCACTTGGTGTTGACCAGCCGAGAGATGCGGTCCCTACACACAGGATAGTCTTTTTCAGCCATAAAGGAGAATGAAGCTGTGCCACTGTGTCATATAAAGGAAATGGATACAAGCAAGAGATCACCATATTAAATGAATCCAATGTGCCTCAGAAAGACAAATATCACAGTTTTCTCATTTGCAAGACCCTAGCTTTTTATGGAGCTAGGTGAAATCATATTTGTACAGATAATGTAAAAGTAGAGACAAAGCTGTCTAGGGGGTCAGGGGCCAAAAGGAGGGTGAGTGGGAGGAGGGAGCAGCTGTGAATGGGGTCGATGTCCTCACAGAGTATTTATACCTGCACGAAAATGACTGTATGCAACCCAGTGTAATAAAATTTAAAAATCTGTTTTTAAGTGACTGCCTGCTGTGGTGTGTGGAGAGGTGGGTGGTGGTGGTGGTGGGGGGGAGGCCAGTGGCTTGTTTTCACCCTGAGACAGAGCTTCACTAATCCTTTTGACTGTGACTTGAATTATAGACCCGGTACAGCTGAGCACCGTGTGATAAGGATTTGCAAGGTGTTAATAGAGGACTTGACAAACTGTCGCACTAAATCTTACGAGTTCTCAAGTTAGCTTAAAATCCTCTCAGCTGTTTGTCCTCGATCTTCAAAACATTCTACAAACTGTGGGAAATGGCTCCCATAATTCCCAAACATGAGGACCCTGTGGGAAAGGCAGCTTGGGAGTTTGCAGGGGGTCTGGGGGTGGGGGGGGTGGAGTTGAGAGGTCATGAAGACAGGTGGAGAATCTGGCTGGGTTTGCTGTGCCTTCATCCATCACCAGAAGGTTCTAGAGCCAGTTGGGTCTCTCCCTCCTCAGGGCTTCAGTTTTCTTTCTCTAAGAGGGGGGTCATATCCTGAGAACTTCTGAAGCTGTGCACAAATGTCTGTGAAAAACTTTGAAATATGTGTTTGCATGCTCTCTTCCTTGGGCTATCTCCTTGCTATCACAGGCCAGAAAGCTTGTAACTAGCAGAGACTTACTCAATCCTGGAGCCTGGGAAGCCAGAGGGTAAGGGGCAGATCTGCTGAGAGCCTGTCATGCACGTGGCATGGCAGCAGACACCACAAGCTGAGAACTAATAGACCTTTGCAACAGGTCTATGCTGGCAACCACTGACCCACCCCCACTACAGTGACATTGATCTATTCACAAAGGCACAACCCACAAGACCTCATCACCTGCTAAAAGGCTTCACCTTTTAGCACCGTTACATTGGGGTTTAAGCTTCCAGCACTTACCTCTGGGGTACACATTCAAACTATAGCATCTAAAATATATTTATTAATAATATTGATAGGCAAATGACATAAGAAATATAAAAATAAACAATGGTTTTCATCGGTCTTTTATGCTAAGTTTTTATTCATGTACACAGGGCCATCACTGACTGATATGTTTTGAGTGCAATGTTAAATATCTCATCACGGGCTATGACTGTGGATGGCTTTTGTTACCTGGTGATCTTCATTAGGGTTTGACAAGGTGGCTAACTGGACTTCTTTATTTAAGAGTCCCCAAGAGAACCACTGGGACTTGTCTCTTGTTCTAGCTTATCCTTCTAGCAAGTTCTCTTGCCCCTGCCTAGGCTCTTGTTATCTGATAACTACAGTTACCTGAGTGGTGTGGGGAAGGGGCGATCCCCCCATCCAGAACAAGGAATTGCCCTGTTTGGGGAATACTCCACCTCCTTCACCCTCAGGTGCTTCCCCACCAGTCCTCTGCTACATTTGGTATCGCTGGGTCTAGAAACTGGTCAAAATCCACCCCACAGTAAACCTCCAGCCCCTTACTTTGGCTTCAAGGTGTGTGGGGCTCCGCTTTCTGTTCCTAGCCCGTGTCTCCCTCACGACCCTGCCTCTGAGTCTTTCATCCACTGGAACTGTTTCATTTAGGTTGAAGTTCTCAGCTGCTGGCAATATTGGCTGATGAAGGCTTGCTACAGGAACCGGCCCTGCATGAAGGGAACGGACTTCCTCATGGCCACTTCAATTTGGAGCTACGATGAATAGCTTCCTGTGAGGTGTGCTGAGGTCCAAGTTGTGAATGGACCAAGCCTGAATCCAAACCCAGGCGATCAGAGCCCCAACACCTGCATACAGCGTGCTGTTGGTCTAGTCCATGGCTATTGATGTGAGGAAGAAAAGAGGCTGCTGTTTGTGGCCTGTAAATTGGCTCAGTGGTGAAGGCACTTGCCACCACGGCCCAGGATTTGAGTGATCCCCAGGACTCACAAGGTGGAAGGAGAGAAACACCTCTTGAGTGTTGTCCTCTGGCCTCCACACGTGCATGCGCATGTACACACACTCGCAGACAAAATGTAACTTTAAAAAGGAAGGGACAATGCTATCGGGAAGTAAGTACTAAGAGGAAGCAGGAAGAGATAGTTCTCATAAAAACCCACATTATCAACCTGAAGTTGCAGAAAGCTGCCCTGTGGAATCTGGCTAAGTGCCTACAAACGCAGGGATAAGGGTCACTGCTAATAACAACATCCCAGGGATTCGCAGAGATCTGTAGGCTTCAACTCATTTTATCTTCGGAATTCTTAGGAGCCGGGTGCTTATATTTTATAGAGGATGGATCTGAGGCCCAGAAAGCTTGCCACTTAGCTGAGGAGTGGCCGTGTCAGGATCCAGCCATGCTGTGGTGAGTGGTTCCGCTCCTCCCACTGGATGTAACAGCAATAGCCCTGCCTGGACAGGGTTCCCAGCTGTGCCAAGTCTTGTAACCTAGAACTGCAGAAGTTAGGACCACTGGAGCTTCAGAGAGTCCAGAGGTGGGGCTGGTGCTTAGACCTCCCGTTACCAGAGGATTGAAGAAGAACCGGTGTAGAGAAAAAGGCTAGAACGGAGTGGAGGAGAGTCAACTGACTGTGCCTCATGGACAAGGGTCCCCTGCAGGCCTGTTGGACCTTGGTTTATGGGCCAAGGACCCAGGAGCATGAATCAGGAGTCCAGTCAGAGCCAATGACTCACTGCACACAAGGCCCAGGGGCTCAGGAACACATCACAAGATGCTGAGACACGTCTCAAGTGCTTGCCAGCTGAGTCCATCTGGAACATGAGTTCTGAGCATGGAAGAGCAGGAGACAGAGGAGGAGCCCTAACGGTTCTGGTCAGGGAGAGCTCGCTCAGAAATCACGTCCAAGGCCAACACGGGGCAAAGGTTGTTCCTGAGACCCAGCCCCACAGTGCTTAGAGCTGACTGGGTGTTGTGAGGGTGTCAGGGCTGAATGCAGCAGTTTTCCAAGCAGGAGGACGAGGAGAACAGAACTTGGGTTTGCCCAGCCTCCCTCCGGCCCTCTCCTTGGGTCTTACTCACCACATCTGCACTGTTTTCTCAGGATGGCCCATCCCCAAGTGTAGGAGGCAGGAGAAAGGGACGGCACCAAAATTCCCTTGATGTTTCTTGGGTCCTCTCAAAGAAAAGGAACTTATACCCAAAGCTGCCAAATTGTTCCCACTGACTAAACAAAATTTTCACACGTGTAACTATTGAAATTTGGTTATAGGATTATTTGTTCCAAGTCTGTCTTTATCACTGGACTGTGAATTCTGTAGCCATGTGTGTGTGTGTGTGTGTGTGTGTGTGTGTGTGTGTGTGTGTGTGTGTATGTTACAGAATCAGTACTCCATACATGGTTAGGTGATTAAACCCTTCCAGAACCCTGCAGAGTCTGGTCCTTAATTGGGGATTAGTATGATGAAACCCCTCCCCCACTCACAGAGGCCGAACCTCAGATGCTCTGATCCTTGCACTGCCACCCCTGACCTACCACGGGACCTTGTTTAACATTTGCAGAAACTAAAAATCCCCCTAGGAAAGTACCAGAACTGGGGCCCAGGTCACATGGAGCTCCAGGCCTCGGGAGGCTCCCGGTTCCAGCAAAAACTCAGGTCTCAGGAGCCAAGTAGGGAAGACAGGATCTCTAGGAATCACTCAGGGGCTGCATTACTCCCTTGAAGAATTTGAGAAGTGAAGGGGTGGTTCGGCTTTTGAAAGGAATTGTCAACAGCTAGCGGAAAGCAACTGGGGCGGATGGCCTCTCCTCGGCAAGGGAGGGCCCTGGCTCAGAGTCAAGTTGGCAGCCTTCCAGGTTTTTATTTCTGGTGTTTGGTGGTTAAATAATAATAATAAAAAAAAAAGCTTATAAACTTAACTCCAGTTAGACAAAAAAAACCCCAACTATTTCAGATATTGATCCCGGATAATCCCTTCAGGCCTGGCAAGGAGACCACCCGCCCTGGGGGAGGGTGGCAGGTGGGACCTAGTGGAGGCTGGGGCTCTGAGCAGTGGGCTGAGAGCTTTGGAAAACTCTTGTGTTCTCCTCTGGATGTTTCTTCCTCTTCTGTCACCTGTCTTCAACCGTAGGATGCTGAGGACTAGGAGACGAAAGATCAGTCTGACCTGTGGCTGTAAAAGTGGCCTGCCCCTTCCAGACTGCTCACAGCTGGCAGGCACACTTGACGATGGTGACTTTCTCTAGTCAGGAATATTGTGTAAATACTTTATATGGTCAGTGAAAACAGAGCAGATTCTAAGTAGGGGAATTGGCAAGGCGTATACACAGTTCATCATAGCGGGGAGAATTGCCTAGTCCACAAGAGATGTTTACTTGACATTTGTCAAAGAGATGCAGTTGGAACAATGAGATACCTCATTGTTTTCAAGCCTCCAGATTAGAAAGAATTGCCAGTTTACCTGTAGGAAAAACAAAAAGTCGACTGAGAAACAACTGGTCCTGGACCCAGGGACTGGTCACTGTATTCTTACATGAAATCCTTTACCAGCACAGGCATACAGTGCTTGGCTCTCCCTTACAGTGGGCAGTGAGTGGCACAGCCAAGCACCTTGCGGAATGGGTGAGACATCCTTCCTGTAGGTGTTGGCATTTGCAAAGATGGATCAATGACAAAGCTGATGAATGGGTGTGTTGGTTAAACCTTCTGTGGTAGTATTTCTGATGATTGTCCACTTGGGTTTTGCTTCTTCTAGGAATCCAGAACTTGACTTGAATGAGGTTATCTTGACTTAATTTAAGAATCAGGAGCTGAGCTTGTAATCCCAGCTCTCGGGAGGCAGAGGCAGGTGGATCTTCATGAGTTCGAGGCCAACCTTGTCTATAGAGCTAGTTCCAGGACAGCCACTGCAGGTACATAGAGAAAACCTGTCTTGAGTAGGGGCGGGGGGGGGGGGGAGGAAAAGAAAATAAATCGGGGCAGCCAAGGCTATACAGATAGACCCTGTCTCAAAAAACAAACAGAAAGAATCTGGAATCCTAAGTGTCTTTAACTTAAACCCCACTCTACCCTAGATAATTCCTACAAGCCTGGCCCCTAAACCTGGACACGCAGAAATAAAAAGCAGACTGAACAAAGAAATGATTGGAAAGGCCTGGTCTTTGTTCCTAGGCTTCCTGATGGGCAAGAGAGTGTAAGTGATAATGTCTGCCAGACTCTGGTCTCTCTTCTCTACCCGATCTTCTCCCTCCTCCAAGCTCCCAGAATAATCTAAACTTCTTTTTAAACCAATTCTCCCATCTGCTTCTCTCCCAACTCCACTTCCAACATTTCCTATCTTCCCCAAGTCCAGCTCCTCCTTGTAACTAACCCCTCCGTCCATCTGCCTGCCTCTGATCTCAGTCTCTGTTCTAAGCCTAATGTTTTCACCAAAGCTTGGCAGTGCGTTGACAGGTGTGCTCCTGGGAGATGTGGGCGGGGCTGGACAGAACGCTCTAGAAAGCACTGTCTTTGGTGGCTCGACATGGGAAAGAGGGAGAGAGGCAGGGTCTCACAGTCCCTCATTAGCAAAGTCCCTGCTTCCACAGCCCACCCCCTGACCTCTTTGTGCTTGTCTGAACCCTGGCTGTGTCCTGGCCATCGTTCCTGTGCTGTTTGTCTTGCTGCACTGCTTTCCATAGGATTTCTGTTAGATGTCTAAACAGAGATGGGAGCAGATCGTTGCCTACACTATTTTAGAGTTCAGGGGATTTATAAACATGAGAGTCGGCCTACGGATGTGTACAGATCTTCCACATGACTGAGTGACGGCATCTAGGAAGTGATTCTCATTCTCCCTTTTAAAATGCACATTGGTGCTGGTGTATACCCATTGTCTACAGTGGTCAGTTTCATAAGGACATACAAGGACATCATGTGCTTTTCCCATATTTACCTCCCCTTATCTGTCTCCTGTTTTCATTAGTTCTCCAGACAGTCTTGCTTCTGCTCCTGTCATATACATCTATATGGTATGTAAATTTTATATATCTGTATAATCTTTATAAAGTCTAGGATCCACAAATGAGAGAAAATAACAGGAAGTAGTATGTGTCTTCTGGGTCTGACTAATTTTAGCTTTTTTAAAAAATGACCTACAAGCAGGACTATGGTGGCACACACCTTTAATCCCAGCACTTGGGAGACAGAGCCAGGTGGATCTCTGTGAGTTCAAGGCCAGCCTGGTCTACTGAGTGAGATCCAGGACAGGCACCAAAACTACACAGAGAAACCTTGTCTTGAAAAACCAAAACAAACAAACAAACCCAACCCCCCCCAAACAAAAATAAAAACAAAAACAAATGACCTACAGTTACATTCACCTTTCTGTAAATGGCATAATTTCATTCATTTCTCTGATTCATTTTTTTGCGTGTTTATGTATTTTCAGTGTATGTGCATTCATGTTTACACATATATGGGCATATATATGTTTGTGAATGACTTGCTTGTATGTGGAGGTCCAAAACGGATGTAGCAAATCTTCTTCAATTCCCGTTCACTTTATTGTGACAGGGTCACTTGCTGAATTCAAAGCTTGCTAATTCTGGCAGTCTAGCTATCCTGCTTATCCTAGAGTCCCTCTCTCTTTCCTTTCTAATTCCGGTGTTCCGGTGGCTGCACACTTGCCTGGCTTTTATGTGGGATCTGGAGACCTGAACTCAGTTTGTTACTCTTTGCCTGGCAAGTGCCTTAACCACTGATCCATATCCCTAGCCCATTGTGTATACACATGCCGTTTGCTTTATCAATTTGTTGGTTCATGATCATTTAGACTGATTCCACAACTTGAGATGTACGTCTATTTCTGTGGTATGTTGACTTAGAGTCCTTTTGTGTGTGTAATCAGGAGTGGTTTACCTGGGTTATAACCTCAAGCTCACAAAATCTCATATCCTACCAACCAATCCTCTTTGTTATAATGTGCCCCCATTATTCCCTGAACCCTTTCATCTCCTTATAGTATGCCCCCCCCTTGTCCCCATTATTCCCTGGATCCTTCCTGTCCTCAGCCTCATCATGTTGAGATGCCCTGAGGTTCCAGTATCTCAGGCCCTCTCTCTTTATACGTACTCTCTAGATGATGTAATCCATGTGGAAGGTCTATTCATCCATACACTGTACCACTTGTTTAGACCTTTCTCCTAAACTCCAGACTCATATATCCAGTGGCCCGTTGACATCTCTACTTGAGTGTCTAACACTATGTGACTGTGGACAATAGAACTCTTGAATTTTTCCACAAATCTACTTTCCTTACATTTCTTCCTGCCCTTTAATGCATCTTTGTTCTTTGCTCAGCCCCTAAGCCTTCAGGCACACTCCGCTCTTCCGGTTCTCCCTCATCCCACACTCATCCAAACAGGAAATCCTGTCATTCCTTCATCCATCCACTTCTCACCACTTCCACAACTACCTCCTTCCTCCAGGCCACAGGCTGATGGTGCCTGGCTTGGTGCTGTAGCCTCTGTGAGCAGGTGCCAGAACCTCCCTCTCGGTCTGTGAAATGTCACTTGTGTCAATAAGGACTCTTGGGCTCTCCTGAAGAACAGTATGGCAGGGGGTCCAGCTTCACACTCTGCATGCCTGCTGGTCACTCCTGCATGCCTGGTGGTCTGAACTTTTGGTTCCTTCAACTATCCACCACAAAAACCTCTGCAAGTCCACAGTTTACGTAATTTGGGCCCTTGCTTTTTCTGAGAGTCATGTTAATATGACTTCCTAGGGAACTTGCCAAGGTATTAAATCCTGCATTGTAGGAACATGTTCCTGTAACTGTAAACTATGAGGTAAGAGTCTCTGGAGGCTCCTTTCCTGAATCTTGTGTTCATATCATGTGAGTGAGCCCTCTGTTCAACTGTAGTTGAGGTGCTTGTCAGGACGGGGGCTGGCGGAGTGGTGCAGCTATCTGAGACTGGAGTGTCAGGCTTGCTAGAAGACTACTTCTTTACTGGCTTTGAAGAAGTAAGCTGTCAGGGTTTGAGTGGCCCCCAAAAGGACAGGTAGCAAAGCCCCAAGGGTGGCCTCTGGCAAATAGCCATCAAGAAACCAAGGCCTTTAGTTAGACAATCTACAAGGGTCTGAATCCTGCCAACAGCCAAGCAAGCTTAGAGGTATGCCCTTCTGTGGTGAGTTTTCATGAGGTCTCAGCCTGCGCTCAGCCTGAAGACAGACTTGCCTAATAGAACAGTGCCAGGGTTCAAGACCTTCAGAAGCCTAAACAACACAGCCTGCATTGTTTTAAAGCGCTACGTTTGTGGTGTTGTACAGCAGTTGCTGGCTAATAAACATTCTCTTAGCAAATCTTGTGTTCTGCCCACACCCCAAAACTTGATTTAGTACTCTTAAGATTTAGTCCCACGCATGTTCTCTTAAATCCCACCAGTGTATAGGTTCTGCCATTCCCTCCATCTTTTCGTAGGTCCAGCACTCTTCCAGCTGGGCTATATTAGGACTTGATCTAGTTATAGGTTTTAACAATGACTGCTACATTTTTCTAGAAAACCTACCAAGGGTTTCATAGACAGCTCACTAGTGAGTGAGCCAGCTCAAATTCTATTTCAGAACTTATTTGTGGCTATCATTTCTCTTTACCAACACTGAGGAGTGGATTGTGTGGTGGTATTGTCTTCCTCAAAATATTGTGCACCCTAATGAACTTATCTGGGGTCAAAGAACAGAACAGCCACTAGATGTAGAGGCTAAAAAATGGTGGCACTCACACCTTTAATCCTAGCATTCCAGAAGCAGAAATCCCTCTGGATCTCTGTGAGTTCAAGGCCACATTGGAAATAGCCAGGCATGGTGACACACGTCTTTAATCCCAAGAAGTGACTCCTTTAATCCCAGGGAGTGATGGCAGAAAGCAGAAAGGTGTATAAGGCGTGGGGACCAGGAACTAGAAGCTTGTGGCTGGTTAAGCATTCGGGCCTTTTAGCAGTTCAGCTGAGATTCATTTGGATGAGGATTCAGAGGCTTCCAGTCTGAGGAAACAGGATCAGCTGAGGAACTGGTGAGGTGAGGTAGCTGTGGCTTGTTCTGCTTCTCTGATCTTCCAGAATTCACCCCAATACCTGGCTTCAGGTTTGATTTTTATTAAAGTACCTTTAAGATTCCTGCTACAGGATTGCAAGCCCCTTGAGATGTGCACACAGAAGGCTTATTGGGGCAAATGTCTGCGAAGGAGTGAGGGTAGCAAGAGTGAGCAGAGGGAGGTCAGCCTGCATTCCATGTGTTAGCTGCTCCTTCAAGCAGAGCCAGGCACTTAGACAGTCCTTCAGAAGCAGCTCTGTTTGGAGGAAAGGAGGTCAAGACTTAATACCCCTCATTTTCTAGTTGCTAAGGATAGGCTGCTGCTGGGCAGGGGGCCTGACATTGAGGGAAATAGTCAGTTGAGAACATCAGTTTTCAACACTCCGAGGTCTGGGGGCCAAGGGATCCTGAGGGACAGTCCAGTGTCCACTGCATTCTCTCAAGTGGCCTGTTTATCTTAATACTGCCTCAGCCATCCCTCACAGATTCCCAGCCTTTCCCGCCTTCAACACAAACCTGTCCTTAGAAGCATGACATTAAACTTGGATATTCCCAAGAGCTGAAGAAGTTTATTCCTCATTATCTCAAAGCTCCTTTAGAAATGATCCAGAGTGGCCCTGTGGTGTTCAACGCAGAGAACAGAGAGGAAAAGGCAATGGGAAAAAGAAGCGTGGCTCTGCCTTGCTGTGGAGTCCCCTGCCTGGCCAGACCCTTATCACCCCATCCTTCCTCTCTCAGGAGCTGGGAACTGTCATCTCTGCTTTACTCATGAAGGGACTGGGGGGCACAAGCAATCCAGCAGATGGGTGCAGATCTCTGAAATTGTGCCTTAGTGTTCATGTTCTTACCTGCATACTCCCAATCCTGTCCCTAAATACTGGCGTAATGCTAGACAGTCTCATCCCATCCCACGACTTTAGATGATCTCTCCAGGCTGGGGATGGAGCTCAGTGGCAGAGCATTTGCCTAGAATGTGCAATGTCCTGGTTCCATTAATAAGTAAATACTATCTCTATATTAGTGATATT
Source organism: Onychomys torridus (assembly GCF_903995425.1). Taxonomy (NCBI): domain Eukaryota; kingdom Metazoa; phylum Chordata; class Mammalia; order Rodentia; family Cricetidae; genus Onychomys; species Onychomys torridus. The sequence goes on along the minus strand of NC_050452.1, from coordinate 72,230,436 downwards.
TGCACCTTCCTCTCAGATTCTGTGCCTCAAGAACTCTACCCAGACATTCATTCGACATTACAGCATCTCACTTGGCAGCCCAGGAACAGACACAGTAGTTCAGGTAGAAATCTTCATTTTCTTTGCCAGATCCCAACACCCTAATTCTTACTGCTGAAGCCATTACTATCCTTCCTGTTGTCTCAGGCCCCCAGCCTGGTGTCTCACACATCCTGCCCGATCCACCAGCATATGGCTTCAGATTTTCCTTTGGACTATATAGAAAAAAATCTGGCTCTTGGTGATTGTCCTTGCTACCAGCTTGGCTCAAACCACCTGTCATCTCTCATCAGCACTGTGGCAAGAACCATGGCTTGGGTCTTCACCTCTGTTTCTCCTCTACAGAGCAGCCAGAGCGCTCCTTCTCAAGCGTAAGATTGTGCCCTCCAGGTCAACACTTTTCAAAGGGTTTCCGTTTCGTTCAGAAGGAAGTCTGCTCCTGGCTGCGGCCCATCGGGCCACCTGATGTGATGCTGTCCAGCCCTTCTGTGCTCACTGCTTACTCTTGCACCTCAGTGTCTCGATTTCATTCTAACCACCATGTTCTTCTTGGCTGCCCTCAACACCTTCAACGTGTTTCCATTCTAGTTCTTTGCTGTGTCCTTCCAGCCCTCTGCTTTCTTAAGGTCTCCTCTCTGGTGTTCTTTGTCTCCGCCCTCTCTTTGTCTAAGTAGAAGGAGGTTCTCATCAGCCCTACTTAAAGCAGACATCATCCACACACCTTCTCTTCCCTGTCACCCTTATCTTGCTTTATTTTAATGTGTCTGCTTGAAAGTCTCCCTGCTAGGATGGAAGTTCCAGAAAGGCAGGTCTTCTATTCGCTGTGGCCCCATCACCTACAGCAGCAACTGGCACACAGTGTGCACGAAATATTTGCTGAAATCATAAATGGATATGCAGATTTTCACAGTAGAGACACGACCTGAAACTAGTATATAACCTGGTTTGTGTGTATGTTCATCTGTGTGTGTGTGAGCGTGTTTGTGCATCTGTGCATGTGTGTGCATATGTGTCAGTATGTTTGCCTATGTGTGTACACCTATGTATGTGTGTCTTTGTGCTTATGTGTGTGTGTGTGTGCATGAGTGAGTGTGTGTGTGTGTGTGTGTGTACTGATTTCCCACCCTGTGTGTGTTGTTATTTATAATCTCATTCAAACTAGTTTTCTCAAACTTCCTGGCTTCTACCCAGACCAGCAGGGTTTATGACATAGTTTGGGTAAACTCATCCTTTTTATTCATTTCCCAAACACTCATCTGCACCCACACCCACACTTAGCCTTAGCAAACAGATTTCTCACAGAATATGGCAAGCCAACCAAATGTATGAAAATCTATATTTACAGAAAGATTAGGAAGTGTTTACTCATTTCACTCAAGGAATCTTTGCTTTGAATCAGCACAGGAATCCTTTCTTTCAATTGCAAGTTCACCAAATCAGTTTAAAATAGAATGTGGCTTCAAGCATCTCCCCAGCAGGGAAGAAAGCAAGCATCCTCATCAGATGCTCACATACCACAGTCACCTGGTCTGTCTCGTGGGAGATTACTATTAACTCCCAATACACTGTGGTTTAATGAGTTTTGCTAGGGATCAATTTAATTGTTATAATAGTTTAGTTGTGTTTTAAAGTTTCTCTGAATGTCACAAATCATCCTATTCATTCTAAGGGAAAATAGATAATATTTGAGCCATTCAGCTCAGGGCAAATAGATTTTATGCACCCAAAGAGGCAACTTCCATTCCTTTCAATTGTGGAATAAGCTAGTAGCATACCAGTCTCCCTGTTGTAAACAATTCTTAAATTTGGGAGTGGGAGGGGCAGTAAAAGTGGAAGAATTGTTTTAGATTTTAGGCAGAACAGTGTAGGAGTAATGGCTACCACTTAAGATGGCTGTAGTTATATCAAGTTGTAGCCGTATATTCTACCCTGATGGGCAGAATGTGAAGAATGTAAAATATAGGAACCTAAATAAGGTCATGCCTCCTATGTTGTGGTACCTAACAGTTACCCAACTGCTGAAAAATGTCACATCCTTCCTTGTCTCTGGTGTGCTCTTCTGGATGCTGTTATCAGAACTCTTTTGAAAGTAGACTGACAAAGTCATGCTCTTGTGTCTTAGGAGTAAAGGCAACGGTTACTTCCTTCTGCTATTACCTGGCCGCATTATGTTGATGACATCATGCTACCTGTTGATGACAACACTCTTACGGGATGTCACAAGTACAAGAGGGGATAGTCCTCCTCTCTGAAAAGGGTTGTGCATTAGTTGCATTTCTGGGTATTGTGACATAGGGTCACAGAAACTTATTTAAGGGAGGAAGGACTTATTCAGGAAATAGTCTACCATGGCCAGGAAGGCATGACTAATGGAATGGCCCTGTCCACAGCATGGGACCATCATATAGTAACTGCTTGTTGCATCTTGAAGAACCAGGAAGCAGAGATGGGGCCAGAGCCAGATGCAGCCTTGAAGTCCTGCTCTCTGTGATCCACGTCTGCTAGTCAGGCCACATCTCCAAGGTTTCACAACTTCCCAAGACAGTGCCACCAGCTAGGGACCACATGTTCAAACACACAAGTCCGTGTGTGTGTGTGTGTGTGTGTGTGTGTGTGTGTGCGCGTGCGCATGTGCGCACGTGCACGCGTGCATGTGTGCATTTTTACAGTCAGACAACAACAGGCTCCATCGTACCAGCCAGCATGGGTGGTTGCTCCACTACACCAGCCCCTCAGCACTGCCACTGTATCCTCAGAACTGTGTTGTTGGATGACACAGCTTTACCTTTTCCTTAGACCCTGGTCAGCATTTAATTTTTTCCACCTATAGGATTAGTCTGGCTACTTTTCCTATTGCCCCTGGAGACTGCACTGCCAGCAAACCTATGTTTGTAGCAACTTTTTTGGACTGTTGGCCCCCAAATCGTGACATAGAGACTTTCTGTTAATTATGAAAGTTCAGCCTTAGCTTAGGCTTGTTTCTAACTAGCTCTTATAACTTAGATTAACCCACTTCTGTTGATCTACATGCTGTCACATGGCTCATGGCTTTTACCTCTCCTCCTGCATGTCCTGCTTCCTCTGTTTCCAGCTGGTAACTCTGCCTTTTTTCTTCCCTGAGACCTCTTTGTCCCCAGAAGTCCCGCCTAACCTCTTCCTGCCTAGCTATTGGCCATTTGGCTCTTTATTAAACCAATCACAGTGACACATCTTCACACAGTGTAAAGGAATATTCTGCAACATGTTTATGCCTTGCCTGATCACATCCCTTGTATAGGAGGCAGGCTGAGCTGTTGGCTTGATTCTTGGGGCTCAGAAGTTAGTTGTTAACTGTTTGCATGACTGTTTCTGGTCTGATTTTGAGCATTTGCCTTGACTATTGCTGTGGATTCTGTTTACATGCTGGACAAATGGTTTTGGTACATGCTGCCTACATGATGCTTAAACTCCCGGCAAGCTGAGGGCATATTCTAGGAGGGTGTGGGATGTGAGATTGTAAGGGCTTGTTAAGGAGGGGAGATTATATGGCTATACCTTTATGTGACTGAAGACTAAAACTATAACCTCACAATGTCCCTGAGTAACCTTGTTTTTTTCCCCTGCATACTTTTCTAGCAAATCATAAATAGATTAAAATATTAGAAGCATATGTACAACTTTACTGTGGGACTGTTGATGTACCTGACTTTTTAATACCATCTTAAGCCAGGTAAATTCCATGCAGGATGAAGTCACATTTGTGTTATCCCATGAATATGCTCATCTGGATACATAGGACCACACTAGTGTGCATAGGTCCTTCAACAAATCTCATTCTGCATGATTCTAGATCCGTCTGCATCTCTTTGGTTAGGGTACCTGAAGGCTGGTCCTCATATGCTCCATATTCAGGAGCACACACGCATTCCTGCCTCTCACTTCTTAAGCCAAGGTGGTGGCAGTGTGGCTTGTGTGTCTGGACATTTGGTCTCCAGCTGGTGTTGCTGTTTGGAAGATGGAACTGCTCCAAAGGAAGTTGGTCCCTGGGAGCTGGGTTTGGCTTTTATAGTCCCATCACACTTCCTGTGTGTTCCCTTCTTCCTGCTCTGCCAAGATGTGAGGCAGTGAGGGCCCCACCCAGCTGCACACTCTGTGTCCACAGAGCCTCCTGCTGCCAGGACTTCTGCTCCATGATAGACTGTCCCCTCAGATTTAGGCCAAAACAGACCCATAAGTTGCTTCTTTTTGGGTATTTGGACATAGCAGAAAGAAAAATAAAAAGTACAGTCCTCAGACTCTAATTTTGAATTTACTTTTATTTTTAATGAATTCTTGGAGGCAGTTAAGTAGAGAAAAATCATTAAAAATCAATCCAAGCTGTGACCTTCTGAGGAAGAGGGTGACATCATATGCCCTTTACTTTAGTGTGAAAATCAGCTCTACATGAGGCACAGTATTGAGTTCCTCTGAAAAAAGTGAGATGGAAATTTAGAGACAATGACAGAAAAATGCCCAAACTCAAGCCTCAGACTGTTAATAACATCTGTAAAAGTTAATCAAGCGGCTTGCATGCTTTTAAACATGTTACCTTAGGGAATGTGGGTCTTTGGCTTGCCAGGAAACAAGAAAAAGATGTGTACATTTTCCTCAAAAATGACATTTGGTAATATTCTCCATTTTATAGAATTATAGCGTTCATAAGTGGCCAGAAGAAATAACACATTATAAAAGATGCTTGATTTATAAATGATTTTTTCCATAAATACTTATGAGGCAGGAGAAAGAGATCAGGGTTGAGCCATGACTCTTGGGGTGGATCTGACATTGGTCTGCTTTTTATTACTGACCAGACCACCTTTTCTCAATTTCTGTTTTCAGTGACAATTAGACAACCCATAATGCTTATGTAAGTCTCAGAGTTACAACATTTCCTTTTGGGACATGGAATAATTTAAGAACTTAATGAAAACTCTGGCTGTCGTCATATGTTAACATCTCAGATGGATCTCCCATTGCTCTAGCTAATACTATGCTATTTCAGTTTATCATTTCACACCAAATCTATCTCTTAATGCCAGACAACACACAATTTTTTCCCCTTTTATCTTCAGTATGATTGAACCTAGGTCCTCAGGCATGCTAGGTTAGTGCCTACCACTTAGCTACATCTCCAGCCCCTTATCATTTAAAAACAAACAAACAAACAAACAAACCCTTAATCTAATAGGAAACGGGTGAACTTTAAATAGACCGTCCCACTGGGTGGTGATGGTGGTGGTGGTGGTGGCGGCGGCGGCAGCGACGGCGGCAGAGCCAGGCAGATCTCTGTGAGTTTGAGGCCAGCCTGCTCTACAGAGTGAGATCCAGGATAGGCACCAAAACTACTCAGAGAAACACTGTCTCGAAAAAAACAATAAACAAACAAACAAATAGCTAACTATAGACCCTCCCAGGAGAATTGAGCCCTCATCAGAAAGAAACAAAAGCAGACCCTCCTTCATATCAAACGCGTATGGATTCAGCATCCAAACCTTAAGGGCAAAAGTGACAATGTGTTAGGGTATGTCTGGAGTTACAGAACTCCAAGAAAGTCAAGAAAGCCACAAGGGAAATAAAGATAGGCATGCTAACTACCTAAGTGAAAAATAATTGCTTTGGTGATATGTCTCTTATGAACAGAATCAAAAACTAATGGCATGAGAATGAAATATGGGTCACCCATGTGACACAAAATTTTCCCAATGAAGATTAATATGTATATATACAGCTCATTAGAAGACAGGCAGACCCAGCCCTAGCTGAGGGCCTACAGATAAGGTTAGTTGGTGGCTGCTCAAGGAGGGAGACTCTGCCTCCTTTAAGGGTGTTAGTGTCTGTCCCACATCCATGAGTTTATGGGCAGAACAGAGTGGACGTGGTGGATTTAAAAAAAAAAAAATGGATATGAAGGAGGGAGGGATGAATATAGAGTGAATCTGGGAGTAGTTAGGGGGAGGGGTGGATATGATTAAAACACATGTATGAAATTCTCAAAAAATTAATTAAATGTATTTCCAAAAGGAGTTGGGGGAGGGTTGAATATGATCAAAACACATTGTCTGAAATTCTCATAGTTAATAAAAATACTTTAAGAATATTAAAGAAAAAAAGAAAGGCAGGCAGAGAAAGTAGAAGTGTACAGAATGACCTGGAAAAGTCTGATGGTTATAAAATAGTTATATAGCTGCATCAGTGCAGATAACACAAATTTGAATGAGATAAAGTTCCATCCATTAAATTGCCAAAATTCAATGCATGCTATACTGGTAACAGTGGGAGATGGTATTTATTAAGCTATCATTTTATCTCAAGAAGTTTATGTGGATTATCTCATTTAATACTCATAAAAGTGTATAAGTAGATTGTTTTAGAATTAAGGAATGGATTAGAAACCTGTGGTGGGGTGAAGATCCAACCAACGCATTCTGATTCCTGGAGCTTGAACTCTGTCAACATGCCCAGGGGTGATGGGGAAGCCAGAAGCTGAGCATGCTCACACATGGCCTTCAGAGAGTAAAGAGACAATAAGTCTTCCTCCTCTTTCCAAGCAGGGTCTCAGGCCTTGAAACCACTGTGCCGCTCCACATGATTGAACAGATCTTCCTGCCTGCTTCTTATAAACATTAATGATTTATTTACTCTTATTTTATGAGCATTGGTGTTTCGCCTGCATGTATGTCTGTATGAAGGTGTCAGATCCCCTGGAACTGGAGTTACAGACCGTTGCAATCTGCCATGTGGGTGCTGGGAATCGAATCCAGGAGCAGCAGCCAGTGCTCTTCACCACTGAACCACCCCTCCAGGCCCACATCGTCCTTCTTTTGCCAAGTGATGAGATGACAGTGCGTGTGCTACCATGTCCAGTTTAATTAAAATAAACAAATCAACTCATTCTCTTTGGCCTGCTGTCCCAGAAACTATAAACTGTCAACATTTTTTCATTCCTTGCCTCTTGGCAAAACTTATCTGTAAAACTGCCTGGGCTCTGCTGTGTTTTCATTTGTTTGCTACTTAGAAGAATAGTTTTTAGATTTGTTTATGTATTTGCATATGAGTATTTGATGGCATTATGTGCACCACATGTGTACTTAGTGCTTGTGGGGGTCCAAAAGCAGTATCAGGTCCCCTGGAACTGGAGTTATAGATGGTTGTGAGCTGTCACGTGGGTGCTGAGACTGAACCCAGGCTTCTGCAAGAGTCCCAAGTGCACTTAACCACTGAGCCTCTCTCTAATTTTCTTGTTTTTCAACCTTATGTTCCAGTTGGTTGTACATTTTACTTTTCTTAATAATTAATATTGTATTTTTAGCTTCTGTTAATTCATTTTTGTTACATTTTATTTATAAATGTATGCGTGAAGGTCAGAAGATCACTTGCATGACCTGGTTCTCCTGCCATCTGGAACCTGGGGCTTGAACTCAGGTCATCAGGCTTGGCAGCTCTGCCTGCTGAGCCAGCTTACCAGGCCTCTGTTGACTCTCAAATTAGTTTGGGCAAGTTAGCTTTTCCAGGACATCATCTATATTGTTTAGCAAGCTTTTTTTCCCTCCCAGTCCCCACTTCACCATTTTCTATCTGTCCCACGAGGCCGGTACTGAGTTCCAGCGTCCCCAGCTCATCTGTACGACTGTTCCTGATTAGCCTCAGTGAGCCACATCATGTCCTCACTCTTCAGCACCCACTTAACCAAGTCTGTTTATCCAACAGGACCATGCTGACCCCGATGTCACATCACCCACCCTGAGTTTTCTGGTTCAGGAGGACAGAGTGGCTCATGGCAATCACCTACTGATAGTTTCTGTAGTGTGGGCTGTTCCGTGTCTGACACACACATTCTGACTAACTTGTCTTCAGAACTTCCATAATGGTTGATATTGAATCAATATCAACCTTTTTCTAATGTGAGACATTTGTAACTATGAACGTCACACAATGCCGCTTCAGGTGAATGTTTCCATGGATTTCCCCATTTTCAAGTCTAAGTAGCTCCCATTGGCCATCAAGATTTCTCCAGGCCTTACTCTGTAGTGCTTTAAAGTTTATAAATGTGTTGGGTATCTAAAAAGTATCATCTCCAGATTGATTCCCAACCTTGCATTGAGTTCTGTGACATTTCCTGAGATCTCCAGTACAATTCCTTTTTCAGGCCATTTCTAGAACTCTCTCATATACACAACATTCTCACACCTGCAAACAGTCTTTCGTGAACCCATTGGATCAAGCTTAATTGCATCATTAAATCTCTTACATCCCCAAATTTTTTAACTTTGTTTTTGAGACAGGACCCTGTTTGGTAGCCTAGGCTAGCCTGCAATTTATCATACAGCCTAGGCTGTCTCAGAACTCAGTCCTCCCATCAGCCTCCTGAGTGCAGGAATTGTGGGTGTGAACCCATAGCAAGCTCTTCAAATCTTTTTCCTTGACCAGTTTCTAAGTGCGATACATTAAAACTTCCTCTTAAAATGATGAGATTGTGTTTGTTTTAAAGCACCAGGATGTGTGTGTGTGTGTGTGTATTTGGAGAAATATCTATTATATTCCTAAATGTATAGATATTATGTATATATGGATGCGCACACAATGTTAGCTACAGCAGAGAATTTTGTTAGAACTCTGAAAAATACTACTTCTAAAAGTCCATTACCAGTTGTTGGGCTTAGTTCACTGAAGGGAACAGTATACAGCCATCAAGAAGCATGAAGTTGGTCTCTGTTAATGTAGGGGGAGGGCCATGCTGTGGGATGTGTGATTCGTGGTAGAGTTTGTGACTGTGACACTATTTTTATGGACAGAAGAAAATCCCGATTTGTGAAAATACATGAGTTTGGGTTTGAACTGAGGTGGTTGTTGACACTAGTTCCTCCAGGGAAGTGGCTGGAGGAATTGAGAGGCGGCTCTGACTCTGTCTTTGCAGGAACTGTTCTGCTTTGGCTGTTTAAGTGGGTCTAGGAAGAAAGTGAGGCAAACAGGGAAATTCCTTAAAAGGCTCCAGTTGGGCAGTGACACAATTTGAATGTTTTTAGGAGTTTTGCTGTGTGGTGAATAAAGAATTAGAGGAAAGCAAGAGAGAGTTGGTTTCTGGTCCGGAGGCTGCTGTGGTTAGCTTAGCTGGAGAGAGGATGGCTCCCGGGCAGTGGGTAACAGCAGGAATAAGTTCATCATTTCAAAGTGGTATTCTCGAGGTGAACGACACCTAGGTTTAGCAAGTTAGGGTGTGGTGTTGGGAAGGGTCCAGCTATATCCTAGTTTCTGCCTTGGGCAACCGGAAGAAGCTAGTGGCAGACAGAGTGAGTACCAGAAGTAGCTTCGACATCTGGGGAGATGGAAAGAGTGGAGCCTAATGCACATGATCCCCTGACTCTCGGGAGGAATACAGAAGGCCAAGAAATGAACTCTGGACACAGCCCCTCCACCCCCTCATCTTCCTCATCGGTCTCTGGCAGCAGATGTACTCAGAGCTGTGTCAGCCCAACAGGAGAATTTAGTGACGACCAAGACAGACATAAATTAATAATTGATATATATATATCTCTTTATTATGCACAGATAAAAGAATTAAAACTGTGGTTATCAAAACTATACCTCTAAGCAAGGTCACAAAGACGCTGACTCACAGAACAGGAAAGGTTACAGCAGGGGTGTTCAAACTGGCCACAGGGATTTTCAGGGTACGCTCTTACCCTCATAGATGAAAAACAGCAACAATTTCAGGCTCATTCAGGAAAAACCAGAATAGAGGAGTATTGTACTTGGAAACTGATAATAGTCCTTCCTAGAAAAATATCTGTCAGTTTTATGAATGAACCCCCCGAATAAAACAAACAGGGTTAAAAACAAAAGTTTGCATACACGACTCATCCGACAAAATGTGCTCTGTTAACACAACCAGCAGTACACTCACCATTCAAACCATGAGGTAGTTACGGTACAAAAAGGAGGGCGCGCGCCTGCGCGCCCCACACACGCAGGCATGCCTGCCGAGAACACACGCAGGAAATGGATTTACAATCTCATTACCAGACAAGCAAGAGACCATTTTGTGTTTAGGAAAAAACCTGCTATAGGACCAGCTCAGGCAGGAAAAAAACCCTCCAACCTTTGAAAATGCAGCCTTAACAGCTGGCGAACACAACATGAAGAGCTGCAGGGCATTGCACAGGTAGTCGCCGTGGACTTGAGCAGTCCAGCATGGCCTCTGATCAGGGTGTGGTTCCCCAGAAACAACACAAGACTTTGCAGAATAGTTATCAAAGTAAAGCTTGCACTTTGTATCAAATCTGTGAAGGGCAAAGCAGTCAGCAACACTGTAACGACAGGCTGAGGAGGAGACCCCAGCTTACACTTCGGATATACGTAATACATTCTCCAATACGGAATCAGGTTTCTTGAGCTGAGTTATAATACTTCTGATAATGACATCCAAGGAAATAAAAGGCGATTTTTTTCTTTCTCCTAAAAATCTTTTCATTTGCAACATATAAATTTGTAAGTTAATTTAAGATTATAAAATCATTGGCAATGTAGTATCTCTCTCAAATATACATTTAAATATATTACAAATTTAACTCCATCCATCTAGGAAACGAAACTTTTTAATACCTTCCCATAGCTAATTTTCTTTTTTAACAAGATGGGAAAGTATTTTTTTTTTAAAGTAACTGATTAGAAGAATTCACAGTAACTGAAATTAAACATTTCATATGGAGTAACTTAAATTTCTCTAAAACATTTAAATATATCTTTATACAGATTTTTGTAGTAAAATATAGCTATAAGTGTTTTAAAGACTCTAGTCTTCTTTGAAGACATCTTTAAACATTTTTATACATAGAATATACTTAACAATTACATTCTGCTGAAGGTTAGGCAAAGCGCATTACTTTTAAACACAGGTAGCATAATCTAGGTCCTCCACAATGACAACTTCATGTTACAAAACAATGAACTAAAGAAAAGTAGTTCTCTAATCTCATACCATTTGTACTTATATGTGGAAATCTGAAATATTTTCAAAGTATCAATCTGAAGCTGTCAGCCCTGAAGGAATCTGCTTTGGTTCAAATTACCCTAATTTGCTAAAAGCCATCCATCCATCCATCCAGTTAGACTAAGGCTCAGTGGCTGAGAGATTATCCATCTCCACTCATTCGCTGTGTATCTACTGAAGTTTTCATTTATGACGCCCAGGCACGACTGCCTGACTTTCAAGGCAGTGGAGTTTGCTCATGAGCATTTCAGGCTAGAATCTAGCTCGTTCTAATTATGGAATCTTAAGTTTAGAGAAATTCTGGGAAAACATTATTATTTAATTTGCAGTGGGTCTGGCATGGAGAGTCCCCTCTGGGTTCAGTTTTTAGCAAAGAGCGGTCACTGAGCTCTGACTGTTAAAGTGGCATCGTATTATTCTGATGATGGAAGTTCACCTGAACCCCTTTTTTCATGAGATACTTTGAAGTTAGTGCCCTTCTCCTTTTCTCTGCATCCTTAGGGCAGAACTTAGGTCATCAACATCATGATGAACCAAGGCAATCCCTAAGGATCTACCTCCTGGAAGGAGCTGGCTTTTATAAAAGGGTTCATCAGAAAGGCCACTGTGCTCGGAGTCCAGATAATCTACCACACATGACTCATGTTCTGACTCTGGAAGCATAGAACATTTTTCAGGAGGGTGTGGTTATATCTCCAACGTGCAGATGCCACACACTTGTGTTTATATGCCCATACACATGCACACAGCACCTTGAAAATTCCCTCACTTACCAAGGGATCCCACCCCCCTGAAGTTTAAACATTATCAGGACAAAATGTCAGAAACAGGCACAAACCTGTTGTTCCATACTTTGGCCATTTTCTGTTTTTGTATGTCTGTAAGAATAAACAAATTTGGCCTTAAGACACGTAGGGAGTTGACATGTGTGTGCACATGTGGAGGAACAGGAATCAGCATTCATTTTGGCCCAAGAAAGGAATGTTTCCTTGACAAGTGGCAGGGTGTAGCTCCTCCAAGGCTAGCAAGCTAAACAGGGGACCATGTAGGGTGTGGCAGGTCAGAAGTGGGCACCCAGAGATTGATGTAGATCGGATATGGAGGGTACATTTCTTCTATGTTACATCTTAGTTCAGCTAGAGGATCTCTGGCCAGGTCTCCCTGGTTCTACCCTCCGTCTTCCTTCTACTATCTCCTTTACTCTGGGTAAAACTTACGACCCCAAATGATGGGTGTTTGGACAACTGGACAAAGCAGCATTTAAAAAAAAAAAAACCAAAAAACCCTAGCATGTTTCACATTGAAAGCCTCATCCTGTGAGGGGCTGGAGGAAAAGACCACCAGCTTAGCTTTTGTGTGTGACAGATGTCCAGGGGTCACGTTTACGGTGGCCATGATGAGGGGTGGGTACAACAGGCTAGCTGTACACTGAAATTCACTCTCTCTTTACAGGGAACCCAGATCAAGCCTTCCAAGTCTGGACGGGCAGCACTGGCATCAGGCCCTGCCCTGGCGGTGGCAGTGGGCATCCGGCTCTGGCTAGGCTGTACTGCTGCTAGAGCATGGAGTACTCTGAGTGCTGCCGATGCTGTGGGCCGCGCTGCTGTTTTCGGAGGCCGGTGGCGAGGTAGGGACTTGCTGCCTTCTTGCGGTCTCCCCTGCAGTTAATAAAGACATGTTACACACATGCATTCTGGAAAGGAATGTCCCTTTCCCCCCGCTTTCTTTGACATTTTACCTGGTGTGACATTTTAAATAGTGACATTTTCTTAACTATGGGCAGAAGCAGCTAGCTAGCCCAGATTGGCTGGAGGGTCTTGCGTTATACATTTTTTCTGGTTTGCTCTTGTTTGTGTAAGTCAGTTAAGAGTGCTTTCTATCTGGCCAGTTATGGCTAGGATCTGTGGTGGCTGATCATAAATACTCTGGATTCTAGGGCCTACAACTCGTGGGTGACCTTTCTGAACACCAGGAAACCACATAGTCAAGCACAGCCGTCTACAACCATCTAACACATTCATGACCAAGAACCACACAACTGAGTTATACAATTAATCACAAAACGATGTCATAATGGTTTAAGTAGATTTGTAACTGTGTACTGGTCAACCCTTTTTGTGCTAGAGATGGAACCCAGACTTTGCACACACTAGGCATGAGCTCTCTCCCCAGGCCCTTCTCTTCAATGCCTTGTTTAAAACCGGGCTAGTGAGGCTGAGAGTTGGAAAAAGCTTTATGTACCCAGCATGAAACCTCCCTGAGAAACAGGAGTGAGGGCCTGCTATGGGAAACCCTTTGGGGCAAGGCTGCCAGCTAACAGCCTCCTTTTCTGGGGCTTCTGTTGAGTTCAGTGCTTCTATCTCCCAACACATTAAGCATCCCACTTGTCATTACACACCCCACTGCATTACAGCTCAACCCATTCTTTGTGCCCAATGTGCAATGCTCTGGAGAGAGAGGAAAGCTCAGGTCACACACATGGTTTGCATTTAACTGTGTAGGAGGCCCTACAGTCTAGTCTCTTCAGTAAAACCGGCCTCACACACACACAAAACAACAAACAAACAAACAAACCCTCTAGGTAGAGGAAAGTGATAGAGACTCTTAACAAAACATACGCATCAAACTTCTCAAACTTCTCATTTGCAGTCTCCAACCCCCACCAACGTGAGAAGCCCCCAGCAGCCCAGTCTGTTTATGAGTTCTTTCCTGTCCTGCTGAAATACAAATCTATCAGCCAGAGATAAGCAACCCTCCCTTCAACTTCCTTAAAACACAACACTGCAGCAGCTAGAACAGGCTCTGACCCCTGAGCCAGCTTGGGAACTAGAGGCCTGTCTTTCCTTCCATTGCCTTCCTGGGGCCCCTCAAAAATCTCTGCCAAAAGAGCCGTTCTGCAAAATGCAGAACCGGCTCAAGCCCCAGGTCAGGTTTCAGTTTTCCCTGACACCCGTTTTATGAACCTCAGCTCCATGGACCTCTGCATCCACCTCAGAGCACTTGAGGCTGTTGCTTGTGCATTTGGTCCTTGCCCTTCCTCTAATTAGTTTTTCTTCTGGGACTGGAGGGATGGAGAAAGGAAAGGGTCAGCATTCCCGAGCAGCAGGCGACACTGTTGTAATGTTCCTCTTTCCTGGAGTATTTTGTATCTTCTCCAGCACTGCCCCTTCAAGTGTGTATGTAATCAAGGTTAGGAAGCTTGCTCCAAGAGTAGTATCATTTTTGCCAAAAACTTACTTTCTTCAAAATTGGAGATTATTTCTAGAAAACTAATGCAATCTTTTTGTCTTTCCTGCTCCTCCCTCCCCTCCCCTTCCCTTTTTCCCTTCCATGTTTTCCTTTTTCAGTGCTCGGGTTTGAACTCAGAGCCTTGTCAGTGAAAGGCACGTACGTGTTCTGCCCCTGAGCTATAGTCCCATATACTTCCAGCCCTTAACTATTCTGATGTGTACACACACACACACACACACACACACACACACACACACACACACATGAACACACAACCCTTAACAACTCACGTGTTAATCCATTCTCAGTTGGATCCTCATGTTACCCATTAGAAGGTTAAGGTGGGCATACAAACCCATCTCTCTCTCTCTCTCTCTCTCTCTCTCTCTCTCATCCATCCATCCATCCATCCATCCATCCATCCATCCATCCATCCATCGCTGGAGCTGAAGCCAAGGCCTTGGACTTAGCTATAAGTAAGCACTGTATTACTGGATTAAATCTCTAACCCCTGAACCTCGTAAAAGGTCTCCCCATTTAAATCAAGGGTACACTGGTCTAAGAGGAGGTTTCTTGTCATCCCTTTGGGCTCTGCTGGCCTTGTGAACCTGGTCTCTAGTAGCTGAAGCAGGACATCTTGCTCATCTAGTGGCATGTTCACATTTATTTCTTCCAGAACAGGACAAATGCTTGATGATTCATGTTCAGGAAAAATGTCACTGTGTCCTGCCCAGGAGGTTCAAATATCTGCTTCCTAGTATCTGTTTGCCAAATATAATTTGTTGCTGGGTTAGTTTATTTTAATCAGTGCCCATTAAACAGAGATCTTGTAACTTAGAGTGTCTCGGAAACTCTTGTCTTGGTAATGTAAATGCTTCCCAAAGTAAAACCCCAGAGAGAGAATAAAAGAGCCCTATACTTAAGAGTGTAGGGTCTGCCCCGAGGTGGGTGAGTGACACTAACCTGATACTCCAATCACTTCAGTTCAAGGCACTGTTCACCAGAGAGAATCTGTTAGGGAACCCCTCCCCAGATCCTGGAGCAGGCTGGCTATCTGGATTAGAGGAATCTGTGAGCTCTGACATTGAGTGAAAGACGCTTCTCAATATATAAGGTTTAGTGCGATCAAGGAAGATATGCAAGGTCAACCTCTGGTGCGCGCGCGTGCGCGCACACACACACACACACACACACACACACACACACATACACACTCACGCCCCTCTCTCTCTCACACACACACACACTCTCTCTCTCACACACACAAACACTCACTCTCACACACTCATACTAATCTTAAGACTAGGAAGAGAACCCTTCCACAGACTAGCTCATCTGCCCTGCAGCTGTTTTTACATGTAAAACCTACTATGTCTCCCATATCTAAATTTTATTTTTTCCTCTGGTAAATTAGGAAAAGCTTCCCCTCCCCTTTTCTTGTGAGAGGGAGGGAGCATTGTAAGAAAACTCCTCACACTTCTGTTCCCACTGCCAGCACGTTTCCCAGGAGTCCTTGGGCTTCCTACTTTCCACCACAGTGTCACAAGTATCCTGTTTCTCTAAAGCCTCCCTTGGGTGACAGGTACAGCCAGGCATCATGTGGAGGAGGTAGGCCGGGAGGACCCTTCTGGCTAAGCAGAGTAGGCTCAGTGAAATGTTCTAGGATGGCTTGCTCCTCACACAACAAACTTAGCCATCAGAACCTATGTGTTCAGTCTTTGTGCTTCTAAAATCTCAAACCACATTGGGGGTGGGAGGAGAGAGTCAGGAGGAGGGGCCTTTGGAGCCTGGAGCACTCTAGACCAGGGGTGGGGGTGGGGTAGACAGATGGAAGATGAGAAAGCAAGGACTAATCCCACTGTCTCACATCCTAGCCTGTGGCTGGGCCTGGGTGATGCCGAGGATGTTTTAAGAAAAAGGAAAACATATTTCCCAAAGGACAATGGCTTTTATTTCTGTAGCTTGGCACATTATTGTCCAGATCTTTACAGTTGGATTTTTTTTTTTTAAGTCATGAGTATGTATGTGTTACTACATAGCAATGCATGCATGCCCATGTGTGTTCAGGTGTGCACAGAGGCCGGAAGAAGAGGTTGGCTACCCTGGAGCTGGAATTACAAGCAGTAGTGAACTGCCTGCCGTGGCAAACTTGAATCTTCTTCAAGACTGAGCCTCTCCAGCCCTCACTCAGTGGATTCTTATCTCTAAATCTTCTCTCACAGTGTCCAGGAAGACATGAGAGATGTGACTAACGCTGAGGAAAGGTAACAGGAATCTAGGTTACTGAGCCCCAAGAGGACTGTGCAGGTGTCCTGGGCACCATTCCAGGGAGCAGAATCGGCTGTTCTTTATCTCCCTGGAGGCAAGGGTGTAAGGAAATGAGGTTGTAGGTTATGAGGATTGGTTTGGAACGGATGGAAATTATAAGACCTCTTTCCTGAGAGATAGTTAAGCAGGGGGGCTGGGAGAAAGATTTTCCTTCAAGCCCATGTGTCAGGTGCAGTTCTTCAGCAACTGGTATTGTTGTTGTGTTTTGTTATTTTCATACACTAACTGCAAGTGGTCATGGGCCTCTAAGGAAGGCAAGCTAGGCTACCTTCAGTTTAGAGAGCGTTCAGTCACTTCTTACCTTTCCTAGAACCTGATCCTTCCCATGACGGGGGGTGGGGGGGGTGGGGGGGTGAGGGGTAGGGTGGAGGGGGCAGTGGGGGTGTAGGTTAGTTGTTGCCATGAGTTCTGATGAAAAGACACACTACTGTAAGGCAGGAATTAAAGGTTTTCCAAATACTCTGCCTGTTGTTTCCTGTCTTTATTCCTAGCTATAGCCAACCTGCTACCAGCTGCACTTTGGTTTTCTGCTTCTTTCATTAACTTGACTTTGTGATGAACGGAATGTTCTCTGAGTCTGGCAATAAGAGAGGTAGGAGGGAGTGGGAGAGGGCGGGGAGCCTGGTGGAGGAAGACAGCCACCTTTCTGGATCTTCCTGCCTCTTCCACCATGATTACGCATTTTTGCAGTGCTGGGGATCAGACCCCGGGCTTCCTGCTTGTTAAGTGGGCACTCTACCAACTGAGCTACATCCCCAGACCCCACCTATGTGCCTTTACAAGTCCTACATGTGGTTTATTGTTAGCAAATCAGACTTAAAACTCTCTAGTCTGTTTTGCTGCCAGGCTTGTCACTGAGACAATGCTGGGAGACGACTACTTCACGAGTTCCTGGAGGTGAGATGCTGGAACAAGAAAAACAGATAAAAAGCTTCTCCAGTGCCGACGTTTATAAAATGTCAGCATCTCAGGCCGCTCCCAGGTGTGAGCAGAAAATGATCTATGAGCAGGAGCACTGTGTTTCACAGAGCAAATGAGGATGCAGAGGCTCTGGCCCAGGACTGCCTGCTCCAATCCCTCAAGCTTCCACTCAGCCATCCTCCACCGAACACACCATGCGTTCTAAGAACAGAAGCCAAGCACGCATCCCAAAGCCCACTGAGTCAGGAAAGAGCTTCAGTTGGGAGACTTTGCAGATGTCCATGTTTTTAGAGGTTTGGAGTTTCAGTGAAGGCCCCACCCCCACCCCACTACCATGAAAAGGAGGTCACCAAGCTAAATGAAGGCTTGATCACAGTGGAAAGCAAGAGAGCAAGTGAGCCCCAGGGTCAGAAAGATGGAGCTGGGGCTGTGAGGACGGCAGGAACCCCCTCTCTTCACAGAAAAGCCTCTCCCGTTCTTCTCGTAATAGCCAAACAAAATAGAGGGTTAGGACAACTGCCTCCCACTTTCCTGTGTCCGTCCCTGTGCCTCCCCCATGGATGATCCCCTCCTGCTCCTGAAAGTCACGCTGCTTCCTGCTGGGGAGCCTCACCTTCCTGACAAACTCACTAAGCTGTTGCTGTCCCCAGCTTGGCCTCTGCTGGGATCTGGGTTTCCACCAGAACCACTGTTGGGGCTAGTTTGCTCTTCCTTCTTATAAACGTGATTTCCCCGAGAGAGCTGGGGCTCTGTGGGTCACTAGCACTGCACCAGTGTCCAGATCAGCACTTGGCATTTACTCACAGCCAAGAGTGTCACTGCACGAGTGACAGAGGCAGAGATTAGCATATGCTAATCAGAGACAAACAAACAAACACGTGAATAAGCTTAGTATCTAAAAAGAAGCACAAGGTTGAAAGCGTTGGAGCCCAGGTCCTCGGAGCATGTAACACAGAACGGGCAGAAGAAAGCAGACTGAAAATGTAGACCACCACCAGCTCTCATGTCAGTACTCTGGCTCATTTCCCCTGTGCAGAGAAGAAGCTGACCAGTCATTCCCAAGGACTCCCTTTAAAAAACAGGTTAATATACATATCAACAAACCCCACTATGGGTAAGACTTGGCCAAGAGGCAGCTGAAGATCGGGCTTTGTAGGCACACATAGACTCGTACCCCTCCTTAAATCTTACCAGGATGACAGAAAAGAGAGGGGGCTCTTAAAAAGCAGAATCCCAGAAACCAAGACCACAGCGACAAAACACTGGGGGCTGCTGGGGAACTGGGGGACTCGGAGCTGACAAAAGAGCCCAAGCCTTGGCCACTAGTGGCAAAGGCTGAAAAACAGTTAATTCATGTCACAGCGGCTTCAAAAGCCCAGGCAATAGAGACATCGAACACTGAAGGAGTTGCTCAGGGCCCGAACACAGTGGAGCAGACTGTTGTACTGGAGCCATACTGAGCTCCCTCTGTCCTTCTGCTCAGCCTCATCCGGGGGGAGGATCATGCACCCCGTAAAGGGGTGAATCTGAGGGTACCAGAAATGCCCAATCCCAGACACAGCTGAGAGCGAGGTGCCATCCCTCGAGGGACGGGCTAAGTGGACATCTACACGATTTGAGCTCTGCTGACATCAGTGCTCAGCCTCATGGCTGCTGAAGCCGACTGGCCTTGGTCCTCTAGAGACAGCCCACGTTTGTTTCCTCCAGAACACGATATGTATTTGATTGTCTATATTCAGGAAAAGTGTCAGTACTGTGCCCTGCCCAGGAAGTTTGAGTATTTCTTTTCCCAGGGTTGCTATGTCAGCTCAATTTTATTAATACCCATTAAAAAAAAAAAAAAAAAAAAAGGTTTGGAAACAGCAAGACCTATACCCTGCAGGTGGAAACAGGAAGGCCTGCTTCATGGAAACCTGATGAGTCAGGAGGAAAGATGCAGGGAGGTGACATGGCCAGAACCTCCATATTCTTAACTGCTCCTGTATTGTTTTCAGATGGATGATGCAGGCATGAGGCGTGAGCAAGGAAACTCATAGTTCTTGGAATTTAAACACTTAAAGGTAGTGTATAGGTAACTGAAAGACAGAGATGAGGAAGCACAGAGGACTAGTTAAAGAGGTTCATCTTTCAAATAAAATGTTTTCTGTAATGAGAGAAGACAGGAAACAGGGGCAAGGAAGAAGAGAGACAAGAAAGAATGAATAAGTGATCAGGTAAGGTGACACTCACCAGTCACCTTAGTACTTAGGAGTCTGAGACAGGATGATGGCAAATTTGAGGCCTGTTTGGGCCACACAGTGAGTTCAAGGCCAACCTATTCTACACTGAGATATCCTGTATTCCACCCCCACCCCCCGCCCCAAGAAACAAGAAAGAAAGAAAGGAAGGGATGGAGAGAAGGAAGAATGGAATGAAGGACACGAATTCCTAGGCTGGGACCCCAATAAATTCCCAGCACCAAGTGTGAAAACCCATCTAAATCAAGGGACGTTATTATAAAGATGATTCCAGGAAGGTACAGCAGATCTCACAGGGAGAGAGTCAGAAATCTAAAGCCAAATGGCCTCAAATCCTCAGCAGCAATCTTTAGAGCTAGAAGAAAATGAGCATTTTCAAAAGTCCAATGGGGTTGTTTATGACCTAATAGTTTGTACCATGCTCTTCTATCAAGTGAGGATATTTCAGACTCACAACATAAAGCAAACATGTATTTCCCATGTCCCCTTTAAGCCAAGAAGGAGGAAGGCTTGGAATAAATGGCATAAGACATTAAATAGGTCCAGCTGTCTTACAAATTGTCTTATTTTAAGAGGGGTGGGGAAAGGGAGCGCATGTGTACGAGTGAGTTGCTGCTGGACATAGGTGCTGGGAACCAAACCCAGGTTCTCTGAAGGAACAGCCAGCACTCCTAAATGCTGAGCCATTTCTAGCTATCTTCTTGAGGAAGAAAATGGATGGCAGGCATTGATGTCTTAAGAGATCATAACAGCTGGCAGTCAGTAGACAAACTGATGATAAACGTCCAAAAAACTAAACTAATGTGGATGGGACAGAGATAGGCAAGGAAATGCTACTGATCTTTGGAAAAACTAAAACACAGACAGGAGAAAGAACAGAGCTAGCATGCTAAATGGCTAAATTGAGATTAGTATGTGGGTAGTCATAATCACAGAAACAGTGCGTCTTGATCTAAAATTTCAGTGTGATTTAAAAAAAAGGAAACTGCTGTGGAATGTCTTTATGTTGTGTTAATTGGTTGGCAAATAAAGCTATTTGGCCAATGGAGAGGCGGAATAAGGTTAGGGGGTACATTCCAACTGGAGAGAGAGGAAGAGGAAAGAGGTGGAGGAGATGTCATCCTGCTGTCCAGGGAGCAGCATGTTATGGCACACAGGTAAAGCCACAGAACACATGACGACATATAGATTAATAGAAATGGACTGAGTTTAGTTATAAGAGCTAGCTAGCAAGAAGCTTGAGCCTAGGCCATGGCCATAAAGTTCATAATTAATATAAGCCCCTGTATGTTTATTTGGGTCTGGGTGGCTGTGGGACCACACAGGACACAGGAAAACTTCCAGCTACAGAAAATGGATGCATAATTGGGGCATCCAGGTAAAGTAGAAATAAACTCTCATTTTCTGCAGTAGGATGCTGACAGAGACGATCCAGTGGTCTACTTATGTTATTGAGAGATGTTAGTTTATATCCCAAAGAATCAGACTAGAGTTAAAAAAAAAAAATGTTACTTCAGAGAAGGAAAGAGAGTGAGGTAGTAAGGCGTCTAGTGTTGCGGTAAGTTTGCAGAACTAGGTCTGGTGTCACACTGCACACGGACTATTTTCACGAGGCTAAAAATGTTTTCTACAAAACAAACATAAGAGCTTTGGTCCTCTAGGAAACAACAGCTACAAACACACCTATGACTGTGGGATGCGCATCATCAGAGATGAGAAATGTTGGACTAGAACTATGCCTACCCCCAACCACCCTTTCCTCTCTCATGTCTAAACATGGCACAGAGTTTTTAAATGGGCTCCTCTAAACAGAATCAGTGGAACCCGAAAGAGGCATCTCACTCTGTCCAGAGTTGTTATACAACAGTGGGAACCCTACCTTTTTTAGACCAAAAATGATTCCAGAAACAGAAAGAGTCACAGTTCAAGTCTGTGACTCGGTTTATGCTGTGAAAAAGCTGAAAAACATGAGCAGAGGGGAGTCGTCCAAATGAAGGGTTGTTTTGGACATAAAGGTAGATGCAGCCTGAACCCCCAAATAGACCATATAAGGTCTGAGTTCCACAGTTGAGCTTATTGTGGAAATTAAAACGGACTGAGTCAGTGTTTGGATGCCCATCGCTGCTTGTTGGTCACAGCATTCTGACCATCCCTGTTCATCTAAACTTGCTGCTGGCTGACCCACGTCAGAAATGTACTGGGTTCTGAACTGAGCTCTCTTTGTGTTTGTATAGCACTGAGATTAATTATGAGCTGTGCATAAAATGAACTGGAGGCCACAACTTCAACTGAAGAGAAATTCTGGAGTGGTATTGTAAGCAATGTCAACAGAGTTTAAGCCCAAAGGACAGTTTCTGTAGGCCTTTTGGTTTTTGAGTTGGCATAAACATAAACTGTTTTCTGGAAGGGCTTTGTGTTTGTCTTTAATCTATGTGCAAACTTTAATTTTGTATTAACAATACTTTAAGCTCCCCTTGAAGGCTTTTGTTTGGATGAAAGGGGGTCAGGAATAACCACCTCCAAGTTCCTTGAGGATCAGGACATAATATAATCAAGCTTTGCTCTCTATTGGCTTGATGCTTGGCTGTGGACAAATCTGGAATTGCCAGAGGGATCTCAGTGGGATGTGCTTCCATAGTGAGTACCATTTCCTAGTCCTATATTACACTCTTGGGCTCCTAACTGGAGATGGACCATGTGGGTTTCAAGATCAGCTCTAAGACTGAAGCCAGTCAGTGGCTGATCAGACACATGGAAAACATCTGTGGGTAACCAGCCCCACATAAAATCCTCAGGGCCACAGCCTTCTTGGAGTACTTCCAAGTTCATTCCCAGTAGACAACACAGGGTGCCAAGTGCCCTGGAACCTCCCCTGTGCAGGAGGTTGGAAAAAGTTGCACAGAACTATTAGTTTGAGATCTAAACATGTCAGTATTGCTGTGATAATATTATTTACTCCAAAACTCAACTCTGCTAAAAGCTGTCCCTTTGGGTTTTTCCCCTCCTGAACTTTCACATGGAGGAAAACTCTTCAAATGATTCACAGGCATTTATATAACACTCAGAACCATCCCACTTAGGGCTTCGTTTTCTCTGACATGAAACACATTTCACTCAAAGGTTGTGGGTTGGGAACAACAAACAACGTTTGAGGACTCAATGCTTCATTCTTAAACACTCAGTTCTTGCCACGAGGCTGACTCTGGAAGGCTTGTTTTCCTTTGTGGCGTAATCTAGAACACCTCCATCAAGGGGTATGGAATTGAAGTGAACATTCTGGTGGACAGAGCCAGACATTTTAACTAACAGAAGGGCTCTGTCACATATTTTCTCACCAGTTTTAGGCTTTGTCTCGTGACTATCAGAAAACACAGGGGCTGGGGACATGGCTCAGGGGAGAAGCTGCCTGGTAAGGTTGGTGACTAATTGTAATCTTAGCACTTGGGAGGCAAGGACAGGATCACTGACCGGGGCAAGGTGGTTAGCTAAACCAGCACTATTGGCAACTCTGAATTCACCAAAAGGCCATGCCTCAATATATAAAGTGAATCTTGGGAAACCACCCAAAGTCAGCTTTGGTCCTCCACATATGAACTAACTAACTAACTAACTAACTAACTAACTAACTAACTAACTCTCTCTCTCTCTCTCTCTCTCTCTCTCTTTCTCACACACACACACACACACACACACTCACTCACTCACTCACACTCATGAAGACATTTACACACACATGCACATACGAGAAGAAAATTTAAAGATATGATGATGCCCAAGGCTCCCTTCAGTACGTCTCTTCCCTTCAAATTAGTCATCCTTCTGGTGAGGCTAGATGAATTACTCGAGCTGAGGAAAAGGACTGTGGGACTCAGTGGGTCCCTGGAGACTGAGTGAGGGTCAAGTTTGCTGCAGAACAATCAATTTAGCATGGTTTACCCAGGTTCCCAGTACACACTACAGGTATCCCAGAACAAACATGGCTTTAAAAGGCCTCACATATATGCTGCCCCTTCCTGATCTGTAGGAAAGCTAAGGAAGGACACTAGGAGAGAGCAGAGGGGCTCCTTCTCACTGGGCGAGGGAACCCCTTGTCAGGCCTGCATTCTGTATTGGCTTTCTGAACAGGTTTAACCTTGGGGCTGGCTGGAGGCGAGATGGGTGAGGATAGCTTTACATTTTTTGTTCCATTTTTTTTTTTACGTTTTTCTAGTCATAAAAACATATTTTGAAATTCTAAACTTTGCAAACTTAGGAGGAACTTGTATATCTAAGACGTTATGAGTTAGAGACCGGGGGACGGTGGTTTAGAGTCACTGACAAACGCTGGTGGGCCCGGTTCAATGGCCTGGCATCTGGGGAATAAGCAAGTGGCTTCCCTGCTCACATCCTGGGCAATGCTCAGTTTATTCCAAAGTCTTTTTCTCTGGAGGGAGGTTTTCTAGTTCGTCCTACCCAAACTTCCTCTAAATTCTATGACAACATAGCTTTATTGGAAGCTGAACATTACCAACACTGTAAATGAACTGATATAGGATAGACATCTCTTTTCTAAGCATCACTTAGGCCAAGTTATATATTTAGCTTATTATTTCACCCATCCAACAAAATTGCTGAATGTCTACTATGTGGCAGGTGCCCAGATATGCGCCAGCTGAGAGTAAGCAGCCACACTAACCTGTGTGGGAATAGATGTACCACAAGGCCCCTGTCAGGAGTGCTCCGATCACAAACGCCGCAAACGCAATGCCCATCACGGTTAGCGTGTCCAGACCAATGAAAATCTCTAAAAAGAGGGAAACAGAAACATACACTTTATGTAAGTCAGTCGTACACACTTCAGTTTTATTCTCACTTGACGAGCATGGTTATAAAGCCTGGGCACTGACTAGTAAATTCAGACACTGTAATAAAGGTTGCACTGAACTCTAAATTTGTTAATTGCAAATTTTCTGACAAAGGAAAAGATGGATTGCTTGGGCTTTTAAATATTCTGTTAGCAACTTGTTCTGAGGAAACACAGTTTTAATAAAAAAAAAATCAGTTTTATTTTACTTTATTTGTATGACTCTTTTGCTTGAGTGCATGTATATGCACCACACGTGTGCCTGTGGGATCTCCTATACTAGAACGGGGGTTACAGATAGCTATGAGTCACTGTGTAGGTGCTGGGAATTGAACCTGGGTCCTCTGCAAGAGCAACAAGTGCTCTTAATTATTGAAAATTTTCTCCAGCTCCCCCAAAAGTCATTTTTTAAAATAAGATTTATAAATTTTGTGATACTTTAAATCTGTGGTCTCGTTGTCCTGATCTGAGAACCTAGGTAACTTGCAAATTCACTGGTGCTTAAAAAGATAAAGTAACAGATGTGGTGGGGCATGCCCTTAATCCCAGCACTGAGAGACAGGAGCAGACAGATCAATATGAGTTCAAGGCCAGCCTGGCCTACATAGTGAATTTCCAGCCAATTATGGGGGTGTGGGGGGGGTGAACTTCCATTGTCAAAACCAGACTCATTGCTTCTTGTTCATTGAGTATTTCCAAACAGCGAGGCTCACTCACTACAGACGTCATAGCCTTAGCGTACCCTGCAATGTTTTTGTGAACACTTACAGAATATGAAAGATGAAAGAGAGTGAGGAAAAAGAAAGAGAATGGAATGAATTACTCTTGTGCTGGCTTCACAGTGAGCCCTGTCTTGACCCCGAAGAACCGCCTCGTTATAAACAGCCTGCTGCTGCGCCTCTCCAGCCCCATCTTTCCATGAAGAAAGTTACTTCCCAGTGGGTTGCCATGTCAGTTTTACATTCGGCAAAACATATAAAAGAACTAATTGTTCCTCTGCTTGGCAGAGATTTTTTTTATATTTGCAACTGATTTCAATTCACAGAAATCTGAGATTTCCTCCCATTGAAGAACCATCTTTGAGTTACGACAGTTTGTAAGGAAGTGTTTGGTAAAATAAAGATCTCTGTGTGTATGTATATGTGTAAATTGAAGGCACACACTCTCTCCATGACCTAAACACAATTTCTTTCCACTTCATTCAGAAGCAACACTAGCTGATCATTCTAGAAATGAAATCCCTTTGCTTTGGAACTCACATGACACAAAAGACTCAGTTATATGCAAATGTGACCCCTCAAAGGACTCTTGTTAAGCATCTCCTGATGGAAGAAAGCAAGGACCCTAGCTCCTCCAGGTATATGCCTACTGGTGTGTTCACTTACATTCTGGGAAAATGAGGACAACTCCACCCACCACAGGTAGAGGTAACATAGATGAGTTATTACAACAGATGAGCAGTCCCAGGAAGGAACTAGAAACCAGGAAGAGCCTGGTAGAAGGTAGAGTGACAGACCATCCCCTGTGCTTAGTCTAGTCCATGGGACAGATGCAAAAAGGCAGTGAACCTTCTTATGCCTACAAATGCAAAGATAGATTGATGATAATTTTTTTAGTAAAAACATTCTGAGAATGTTTAGTAAAAACGTAGAGAAATGTCTTTTATGAAAATCAGCCCAATGGGTATGAAGAATGTCTATATGATGTCTGTTTCTGAGTCTGTGATACTCCTATTCCATAATCTTCTGGAAATAAACTACTTAGGACATTAAAGGGGCTTTCTATAAAAGTACTATAAAGAATGACTTGTATCCAACACTCATAGGTGGAGGCAGGTGGATCTCTGAGTTCCAGGCCAGCCTGATCTATATAGAGTGAGTTCCAGGACAGCCAAGGGTACAACAGAGAGAGGGGGGAGGGAGGACAGGAGGGGAGGGGAGGAGAGGAGAGGAGAGGAGAGG